>NW_007253989.1:1185816-1186219 GCF_000164805.1 Carlito syrichta
CGCCGCAGTCCGGGCGCGCCGCGGGCCATGTCTGTCTCATCACACGGACTCGGGGTGCGCCGCGTCTGGCAGCCGTCGCCGCTCCGTGCGGTGACATTTCTGACTTGAGTGGCGGAATGCGCTAAGGAACCGGGCGACCTCGGAGCTGGAGCATCTTCTTGGCGCCAAGGCTCAAGGTCCCGATTGATGTCCCTTCCGAGCACCGGGCGCGACGTCTTCGTCTGAAAGAAAATGCGAGCGGTGCCGGGCGGGACAGAGCCGCCGGGCCGCTGGTTCTGATCCCCGGGAGTCGGAGAGCCGTCCTGCAGCTTCAAGGGGAAAAAAAGAAAGAAAGAGAAATCGAAGGGAAAACAGCCCCGGGTAAAAGTTTAAGGCGAGAAGTGGCCCAGGCAGCTGCGCGGAG
>NW_007253989.1:1187060-1202140 GCF_000164805.1 Carlito syrichta
CGCGGCGCCCGGCGCGCGCACACGCACCCGCACACGCTCACACCCCCACGCCGGCCTTCCCGGGGGGCTCCCGGAGCGGGGGCGTGGGTGCCCGCTGGGTCCCGGGCCGGCGCCTCCATTCACCCGCGGGCAGCCGCGCCGCGCTCGCCCTCTCTCGCACACACCTGGCCGCACACTACGCGCGCGAAGGGAACACACCTGGCCACACGCTACGCGCAGGAGGGGGACCGTCGTGATGTTTTTTGTGGTTTTGCCAATTATCTTTGCTTCGGGGGAGGCGCGCGCGCGCGCGCGGACACCTGCCCCGTTGCCGGCCCCGGGCAGCTGGTGACCACACCGGCAGCTTTGGAAGTCCCTTCTCTTAATCCCCTTAATTGGCGCGAGATGAGAGCCTCACTCTCCCGCGTGGTGCAGCTGGGGAGAAAGGGAGACTGGAGGAGGAAAAGACTCGGTGGGGGAAGGCTGCTTGGAACCTTTTCTCGGGCTCTTTCACTGGCATCGCATTAATCGGTGGACGGATTCGGCCCGGGACATTGGATTTCTCTTCCGTATGGATCTGTGGATATCTATATATAATACAAATAATACTGAATATTATTGGGCCTAAAATAACCAATTAAGAGATTCATGCAAGGGAAAACTTAGATAAAAAAAGAAACTGCGCCCTCTGCTGTTTATTTGAATAACCTCACCCGGGCACCTTTTTTTTTTTTTTTTTTTTTCCCTTCCTTCCAGAAATGCACTTAAGAGTAGGTTGTCATCTTATAGGGCAAGAGAGGAAAATTCCTAGCGGTGATTTTAAAGCAACTTTATTTGGAGAAGTCGCAAGTTGAGTTCCTGTCTTTGCTTCGGGTATAGATTGCCAGTGAGTAGAGGATCCTCCCTTTTCTGCCGTTATTCACAGGGAGAATAATGGAGCTCCTCCTTAACATAACGAATTGTCAATCTCTGGAATGGAAAATTCTGAGTAAGATTCAGAATTCTACTAAACATATGGTGAATCTGGCAGTAGATTTGCTCCAGAAACAAGGTCCTGTTTTATGACTGAAAATACTAAAAGTTTTTCTTATCTTACCTTTTTTAAAAAACCCACAAAGAGCTTCTATTAAAATCATTGATTCAAATATGCCCACTGGTTAAGCTTGTTGGAAAGTTTTCCAAAAACTCTTATCTTTGTGGGGGAGGATTTCCTGTTTTGTTTGGCCCTGGAGGAGCACTTCTGAGCTGTGAGGGAATCAGCACCCCACATTTCATGAAGTATTTTGAACTATGCCACTTGGAATGCCTTATCCACCTTTCTTTCTCTGTGGCAAAGGAAAAGCAGCTCACTAAAACTGCCCAAGATTCTTTTGAAGATAAGCAACTTTCAGTTTTTCATGAAGATACAGTTTGGATCTCTGCATGTGGATCAGCATGCAAAGCAAAACATGCACCGAGTATTTCACATGCAGTGTTGTCCAGTTTCTGTATATAAGGAATCTCTTTTCTTTTTCTGGATGCCATGAAATGAGATCTGTTTCACCACTAAAGACCAACATGAGGACATTCAGAATTTCATATGTTGGACTATTCACTGGGTGATTTTCCTATTGTGAAATGTGCAATAATCCTAAAAATTTTGTAAGGAGACAGTTTATTTAGACAGGGAGTTATTTTTCTCTTGAGATTTTTGTCTTGTCAGCTTTCACTGGACATGTGTATTAAAATGATTCAGGTTAACTTTTTTTTTTTTTTTTTAGTAGGAAGCTAATGTATTTTTCAGTTTCCTTTTGTATATTTTCAGTTGGTATAAATGCCTGTCTTTGCTTTCATTATTATTCTGAAAAACTTCAGGTAATATAATAAAAACATTCAACCATTACACATTTAGTTGATAGGTTTTCTAAGTGTTGTGAAAATTTGGAGAGAGTTTTAGAGTTACCAAAACACCAAGTCACCTGAAAATAAATAAAATTTAATTTGACTTGGAAAACCAACTATATGTTAACAGTGAAAGATACATATGTGAATTATATTATATAATATAAAATTATATCAGTCAGTAAGGTCTTAGGTTAGTAGCATGAGATTTAGCATACTTCTAAAAATAATTTTATTTTCAGAATCCAAAGTTGTGTTTCCAAACTTCAGGCGGGTGTTGACTTTCTCTTACTTGAAACCTTGGATCTCTGGACTTTTGGTATGAGTGAAATATTTGTTGTTCACATGGTGATTAAACACCAGATTTCTTCTAGGCTTAACTGATTCTGAAATACTTTTATGTGTTCTCCCATCCCCAAACATCCTGCAAAATGTGTGCTATCTGCTTTCTCTAGTCAGTCTTCTCTCAGTGAAAATAGAGATCTTTCAAATACTAAGGTGTTATTAGGTTTTATTAAGAATTGTGTGATAGGCAGTTGCTCATCATAATCAAGTATGAGTAAGCTGTGCCAGTGATACCTGTTCATGCTCAATTTCTTATATTTTGAGAGACAGTTAACAAAAGGATAGATGCATATGTTTCCCATTAAGGTGACTAGAAAATGCTTTCTTCAGGACAAATAAGTGCAGAGGACATTGGTTACATGTTTAAATATCTTGTGTAATAGATTTCATGATGCCTGTGTTAGAGGCTGCTAATTTCGATAGATTTTGGAATCTGTATGTCTTTTTCTCTTTATATGTTTCACTCAATGGTTTATGATTATAGTCGATTTTCCTTTTGTTGCTTCCCATTCAGAAACATGCATATTTGTAAAATTCTTAATGTCTGTGAGGAATGGGTCAATATCTGTCTATTTCAGGTGCCCCCGAAGAGCTGAATGTTTATGAAATAAATAGCCTTTTACCTCTGCTCCCACCTCATAGTGAGATTATGTAATAAGACCAATGTCAGAAGCCAGCTAGATTATGAAATTTACTGGTCTCAGTTGATGAAAATGACAATTGCTTTTGGATTATAACTGCCTATAATTTTTATCTTTATTACCCCCGTGTAATATTTGGAAGGCTTTTTTTTTTTTTTTTTCCTGCTAAGAGAAAGGGTCTGTGAGATGCCTTTGCAAAGTTAATCCAAGGTGGAAGGGAATTAGCTACAGAATCCTGGAAAAATATATTTTCTATGTATGCAAAACCGTCCTGTAACCCATTTTAGCCCTGATCTATAATATCTATCAACTTGAGGGCCATGACATAAATTTATCTATTTTCATTGGCTCTGCAAACTTATACACCAGAGGTCTATGGAGTACTCACAGCATATTAATGAGTTTTTTTTTTTAAACAAAGAGGACTTCTCAGTACTTTAGTTTCCAGGTAGAGGTGATGGCATTATTTGATTACAGTGAGTTCCCAAGCTTTGCAAGGTAAAAACTAGAAGAAACCCCTTCTGAAGCTCTTTTTATTTAGGTGATAACAGACACCTAAGATGAATCCAAAGTCCGTATTACTTCACAATTAGTTCAGGTATGGACCGGAAGGGATACGTTTAGTATACTAAGTCTCCCAATATGTCATTGACTGCCCTTCTCATAATCAGTTTGCCTAGCTGTTTGCTGTGACGACCTAGCTTTTAAGAAGCTATTGATAATTTTAACCTGGCTGAAAGCGTAGCCAGATGGGAACCAGTGCCATTAAGTAATAGAGTTAAAGGTATAAATAATAGTCTCTTTTCACATTGCTTTATTTTCTCTGAAAACTCCACAGTCGTGCTTTAATAGTACATTCCTGATTTTCAGAGAGGCTTCTTTCCCGTTGTGTACCATGGAAGTTCATAGATTTAATTTCTGACTAATTTGAAGTAAAGAGGGTTTTCTCTGAAGTGTATGTGGCACTATGAAGTAAGGAGATCCTGCAGTGAAGGCTACAAAGAGATGGTACAAACATAAAAATTAGAATGAAATCAAATAATTATGTTAAATAACAGCTTAGTGTCCCTCTGCTCCTGATCTGTAATATGCTGTGGTCAATATCTTTTTCCTGTGTCAATGGGAGCTCATTAAATGTAAATTCTGCCGACTAACTGAGCCATGGCACATTAGTGCTTGCCAAAGCTTGACATTTTTAATACATTAATAATATGTCTGTAATGTAATGGAAAACTATTAATCACAACTGGTTATGTGCCAGAAATTTAAGCTATAACTGGCTGCCTCTTGTCAAGAATGTCTGTTGCACCGTCCTGCAACTGCCTAATATTCAAATATCTTGCACTCCTCTGCATTTTTCCTTGTCAGTTCTCTAAATTCGATCAATGGTGCAGTCCATAATTCTGTGTAATGACCATCATTATAATTCTGGTATACTTTAATGAGAATTCGTTATATTGAGATTGCTGTGGTGTCAGGAGATAGCAACGGGTTCACATATATTTCCTTAGTGTCCAAATTTTTCATTTACAAATGTCTGGTCATGCTTCATTTTGTGGGTGCATTAAGGCAAAGTGTGGATAAAGACAGAGTAACCAAGAGTAAGTGGATGAGGGGAGCATTATGTATTGGTTATAAAAGAAAGTGAAAACTAATCTCAGGAAGCATTGAAATATATATACTCACGGTCATATGTTTAAAGTAACATTAAAAATTAGCACATAATGATGGCTCAGTCCAAACGCAAGCAGTCAATGCCAGGTCTTCAAGATGATATCATTCTTGATAAACAACTTGCTGTTCTTACCAATAATTGAAGTTATTAAGTTCCAAACTGGCAGATTTTTCCGTTGCTTGGGTCATGATGTCCACTTTCCATCCCCCTGGGAAGTGTTTGTTCCCTCTTATAATACAGTAGTAAACACAGTTTAAAAACACAGCGAGAAAAATGTAGATTTATATTATTTTAACACCTTCTCAGATTATTAGTTGTCAAATTGTTGGATGTTTCTGAAAATATCAACCTCAAATTCCTAATGAATCTGAAAAAAGCAGAAGGCTGTAGTAGCCACAGCACATGCTTCTCTGTAATTTTTTTTGTTTGTTTTTTAGCTTAAGATTTTAAAATGTGCTTAACACAGTATAGTCTTTAGGTTATGGGAAAGAGGCAGATGCAAATCTAGTTTATATGTGTTTAGACAAACTGCTAATTATTGCTTCATAGGAACTCAAATATTCAACACTTTTCCTAATAGAAAATATCACAAATTGCAGCTGTATGATAACATTTTATGAATTGAATATAATGAAAATTGCACACTTGCATCCATAAAGCAATTATTATAAATTACTTTGCTATGGAAACACAATTCAACCATCTGTTGGCATTTCATAGTCTCTCTGGCTTAGCTCATTTTAAGATGGTACATTATTTAAATATAATGAATTCCCCTTATAAGATTGTTTGAAGATAGTGAACCTCCATATTTTCAACTGTTTGATGTGAATTGAAGGATCTATAATGGAATTTTCTAAAACTGTAGGCTTTTTTTTTTTGGTCTCTTTTGAATTGTGTAAAAAATAGTTAATTTTTGGACCACAACTATGAAATAACTGATTAGGCAAATGCACTCGGTTTCCAAATATTAGCATTTGTTTCGATTTGGATAGTGATCTCTAAAGAGAAAAGTTGCCAGTTAAACTCACCAAAGTTTTGTAGGCTGCATTATCAGTTAACCAAAAGTACTTTTTAAACAGTAATTTTTATTTTCTCTTAGAATTAGTGCCATATTATTCTGCTTCATGGCCTGTTAACTCACCCTCAGCTATTTTTATATGTGCATTTTAAATTGTGCGTTTTACTACAGAGCTTTTAGTTTTAAAGCAGCTTATAATATTCGCCTTTGGGACAAATTCTCTTCTGTTACAGAAAGTAACTGCAAATGCAGATGTAATGGCTATAAAAAGATGTAAGAAAATAGAAAATTCTCATGAAAGGAAAATTTGCTCCTTTGGTTTTATTTTTGAATATTTTTTTCAGAGAGCCAAATTATCTTTATTACTAAACGCAACCACACAAAAGATGCTAAATTCTTCCAATATAATGAGCAAATCCACAGGGACAGGCTCATGCCAGCAATGCTGGTTTTTCACTCCAGCTAACAAAAGCTAAGAAATGTACAAAGAATTTGGAGATTTTTAAGGTCTCTTTGCCAAGAGACAAAAGGCATACAAGTAGTTGTCATTTCTTTGTCATTGTTATAAAAGCACTGATTTCCCCCATTGTTCCCTTGGAAGATTTTCTAGCACTGCAGTATCTGAGAAATGTTTAAATCTAGCTGCTTGCCCTCAGTTTGATCAAGATGGAAAAATAATTTTTGAAGCGAAGACCTGTAACTCACCTGGAACACACACATCTGTCTTTGTTATGGAAGAGTTAAATCTTTCCTATGGAAATCCTCCCCACCCCCCCGCGCCCCCACGTGGACAATTTCCATGGTTTGTTCGTTCTTGCCAAGCAGCTGAGTAAAGGTTATCCATATTACACCAATTTGCTTTATATTACATCAAACCCCCTAAATGTCAACATATCGTACATTTCGTAATACATCGATTCTGAGACAATAACTCTTACTCTTATTGTTTCTGAAAGGGTGCTGGTGCCGGAAGAAAAGAATGATTGATGGGAAACGGACACCGGGCTATAGACGCTCGTCCCTTTGCTCTGGATACTGACATCTCAGTGTGCCTGAGCGTCCTTTGTGAGTTGTGAACATTGAGGATCACTCAGGGTTATCGGATGTACAACGGGAGAGCCATCGCTTGGCCCAATTATTATCTGCAACTGGACATCTTTTACAAAAACCAAACCAGACCTGAATCTGAGAGCTATGTTCTAGGACAAAGAAAAAGCTGCACGTTGTTAACACCTAACACACAAGTATGTTAGGCTGCCACCAAAGTTCTCGATATACCTGAACACACACCACATCTCACCCCTCCACGCTTGGTTTTGGAATCTGCTTTGAGGTCCCATCCTCTTTTTTGTTTTTTCTTTTTTTAATATACAGACCTACCTACATATCAACATATATATGTAAAATACAGACAGATCACAAAGCAAACTCTTCTTTAGTTTCCAAGAAGATTACAAAGAATTTAGAGATGTATTTGTCAAGATTCCTGTCGATTCATGCCCTTTGGGTTACAGTGTCCTCAGTGATGCAGCCCTACCCTTTGGTGTGGGGACATTATGATGTGTGTAAGACTCAGATTTACACAGAAGAAGGGAAAGTTTGGGATTACATGGCTTGTCAGCCGGAATCCACGGACATGACAAAATATCTGAAAGTGAAACTGGACCCTCCGGATATTACCTGTGGAGACCCGCCTGAAACATTCTGTGCAATGGTGAGGCAAGCCTTTTGAATAGACTATTTCATATAAATGGGGTCTAATCACATATGCATACGAATGTGGTGAGTGTGAAGACTTAATTCATGTGATGAGTACACAGGTGGCAGATTTGTGTTAACAAATTAGCTTCCTTTTCAGTGAAGACTTGCACTACCTGGAATTACAGTTTGCAAGGTGTGATTGATGTCCTGGAAATTATCTTCCGCTTCCCTGCAAACCAATAGTTTCACTGAGTCAGATACACTATAGGCTAAGTTTTAGATTGGAGGTTGGGGATATGATGACATCATATCTGTTATGTTAAGGATAAAATCCACTGGCAAATCAACATTGAAACATAAAGCTTTCTTCACATATATGTATAAGGCCAGTTCCAAAGGCCAGTTCCAAATTCCATAATTCAAGGCTAGACTGGCTCTCATGGTTTTCCTCATCAGAAAGCTGCTGTGATTTGGAAGTGAGAGGAAAAGCAGAGGAGAGAGGGACTCAAGTCTTGAGATGCTTTTTCCAGAAAAATCTTATTTGTCAATTCATGCAGCCCCTTATTTGCAAGGTTTGCAGTTTTCTATGGGTAGTCTAAAGATGACTGTTGGAATGTTGAAAACATATTTTCTGAGAAGTAATGGCCTGGAATATATAAATTCAGATACTATCCTTTGATATGCAGAATCATAGAATGCACTGTTCTCATGGTATATATGTCTTGTTCTGGATAGAACATTAAATGCTATGTGAAAAGATAACACTGGAATGACACGTTGAGTTTTCTTGAAAGACATAGCTGAAATTATAACTATAAGGTATTAATAAATGCATTGGTGATTAAGATGGTATAAATTAAGGAATTTGGACAGTGGGTTCATTTGGTTTATGTTGTTCTGGGGTTTTTTAATTATAGGTGGTCTTTATTTGCTACAAGAACTGTGACCCCATTTTTCTCCACATAACAGATATAATTGTATGGCAGATTTTAATAGTATTCTTACCTGACTTTATTATCTTGAACCTGGCCTGGCATTTTCAGGATAGTGAAACTATTAATCAAAGTAACATCTGTTCGTAGTCCCCAGTGAGTTAAATTAGCATAAGATCATCTTAGACCTAGCACTATAGAAAAGGTTTTGTAACAGGAAACAATTTTGAGCAATAAAGAGTGTTTTCACCTAAAAGCTAAGGGCTTGCCATTTTTCAGAGGTGCCTTTGGGGACTGGTTTGAATTATAGTCTAAACCTGATTTTGTGGAGAGTGAGAAAAAGAGCTTGGCTATTAAGTGTCACTATGACTAAAGTGCCCTGAAAGACTAAATATTTCAAAGAGAGGACCTGTCTCTCTGGGATACAGGTATGTGTTTTGCAAAGAAGTTGCATTTTTGAGACCAGAGACTTCCAGAGAAGGAGTTTATTCAAACACATTAGCAAAACAATAATAAATCTTTAAAGGAGCTGAGACATTTGTTGGTCATATATATAAGGTATTTACTAATTTCTCGCGAAAGGTCAGATATGAGATCTCATTGCAGATCCGGGCTTAAACCTGGGTGACAGGTTGTGCAATCTTCTACTTCTTGTAGTAGAGGATGAGATCTGGGTCAACTCTTCATATCGTTAAGAACACTCTAGCTCTGTATATTGACATTGGTTTACGTGACATTTGTAGCAATATGCCACTTCTAAAATTGTTTAATGATTTATAGATCTAAGTAAAATAGCTAATATCCTTTCCCAGGATGCTGTTTTCCCTCACAGAGGCCCTGTGCGATGTGTGTGGTTTGTGTGTTTAGCTTCCCTGATCTCAGCCAGAGAAGACGTGTTCAGCACTGCTATTGTCCATCACATTGAAGAGTTTACTTGGCGTCTTGAGCATGTTTTTTCTCCCATCACATGTGCAAAGGGCGTATTTCAGGACTTCCCATGTCTGCCTTTCAAAGGAACAAGATCCAAAGTCCTTGAAGAAGTCACTTCCTACCTGTCCTCTGGCTAAAGTGATGTTGCAGACCAAATGGGAAAAGAGAATTAAAATTATATCCCTCAGGTTTCTCAAGTACGGTAACATTTATCTTCTATATGTTTACTCAAAACTCCACAGGGCAATCTTTTAAAACTACTGCTTAGTATGATGCAGATGTTTGGAAACCTTGGTGGATTTAAACTTGGCTTTGAGTAGTAGAATGGTTTTCCAAGGGAGAGTGTAAGGTGTATGAGACATTACTTTATCAGTGCTTAATTTGTATTCCTTAATAGGCATATGATTGGCATAACAGATTTAATAAACTATCCTTTAAATGCATATTTTGGGACTATTTGTATGCATATTATATGCCAAGTCAATGATAATGGCCTAATATAGCATCACTTCCTCCCTGCAGTTTTGGAATTTCCAGAAAACGCTTCAGTGTAAGAGTTTCTGACACAAGGCTGTAAAACTGTCTCAGGATCCTGTCATCTCAGACCTGTTTGGGTGCTTCTTAGCCCAAGGTCTAATGGGAATCCATAAAGTCATTTGTGTTAGGACTTGCACCTTCACTCCTCCTTAACATTTGCATCCATACCTGCTCCTCGGAGTCGGAGTCGTTAGGGCCTATTACATCAGGGGAGCTGCCACCAAGGTTCAACCACTACTTAGTCCCTCTACGCAAATGTTTGCTGCAAAGTGGTTTCCATAATCACTTGTTCAGCTAGTGACACCCTTATTAGCTGTGACTATAGCAGTTCTGAGCACCCAGAGGACATTTGGTCAGAGAAATACCCTACAATTCCCAGAGCTGATTTCTTTAATATAGGTTGAAGTTCATTGTCATTGCATTAAGAGTCTGTTTTGCTGCTTTCTTCATTTGTTTCTTTATATTCCAGTGATTAGGCATGAATGTTGCATTTATTTTAAGATAAACTGCATTTTTAGAAAAAATATTTAACAAGGGATCTCTGCTTATTAATCTGGGTGACATACTTAACAAATCTTCAATGTCAAGTGATTTAAAATTGTTCTATATGAATTGTATCAATTATAAACATTAGTTTTCCAGGAAAATTCTGCCATTTCTATTTATGATCATGAAATGACAGTGCAGGGGATGGGATTTGCACACACAAATATATGTATGAATTGTGTACATTGAAAACTATACCAATAAATTAATATATTCCTTTTAAGTTGATGATGACTGGACAAGATCTCTGTTTTTGCCAAGGGGGAAGGATCTGAAGGACTGAGGAGGATTTTCCATTTTCTTTTTAACAGTCCTATCTTTTTGGCCACATTAAAAGCTTCAGGTAGCATAACTTTGTCAGGAAACACAGATCATCTAGTGACTACAATTTCTTTCCATTTGCATAAAGAGCAGATAGGATGATCTGAACCCATGTGAAAAGCCGAAGTGACAGCACAAAGGTATGACTTATTCTTTGTGTTTAGACAAACTTAGCTGTCCTTGTCTCCATGCAACACCCCAGTGACTTAAAAATGGCAAAATTATCTGCAATTATCTCTAGCCTGCAGCTAATTTTCGGGAAAAGTTAAACAGAAGCTTTGAAAGGAAGCCTACAGACAGAAGAAGTCATGTGTGTTTGTACAATTTATGGTACAGAAGTGCTGATGACTGTAGAAATGGGAGCCCTTGAGTGCTGCTATGGATTTCAGAGCCAATCAAAACTAAATTAGGAAACAAAGATTATTAAAAAGTCTTCTGTGCATGTAATTTTGGCATAATATTATGAGGTGGACATTAAATGTTTCCCTTGGAGACGTTCGGCATCATTAATGCAGCATGCCTTTAATTACAAGTAGACTCATATTACTAAAAAATTGGAGAAAATAAAGTACTCTGAGGTGTCGTTAGCAAGGCCCTCATTATGTTTACTGAAATAATTAAAAGAAAGAGCATAATTTTTCTAAATAAAATGTCAGAATTTGAAATGAAAATGGATTTTCTTTAGGAAATTTGCTAATGTGCGCCTGTGCTCTTGATAGGCATTTTTTCAAGTACCTTAACAGGTCTATTAATGATCATTCCATATTGTGCCAATTCTAGATAGACTCCTATTAAAGAAAAAAAAAACTTTAATTATGGTAAGCCTTGTGCATAGAGAATATTTCATTATGTTCAAATGGAATTTACAAAAGTGGTAGCAAGCCTTCGTGTTTTGTGGTTTCAAAGGAACCCTGTGGGATGAATGACTGATTTCCTGTAGTCCCAGGGCTATCCGTAACTTCAATTCCTGACTTGACATCAGCTCAGGTTGCCATCTGGTGGCTATCAGGTGGCCTTTGAGGAATTAGTTTGATAACCTCAGTTACACTTTCAATGACATGGGATTAATATCAATTTTTCCAAAAACTGTAAATGACATTGACTTATGTAATAATCAAATTATCTTAAAAATACACTCTGTTCACATGAAACATAATTCAGTAAATGAACAAAGTTTTAACAACAGTGACATCTTTGAACTGATTTATCCCTTAATTATGCCAGAATGGAATTCTTAAACATCTTCAGTTCTTTCATTATTAATACATCATTATTTGTTCCTTATCTAGACTTATTTCTTAGAAAAGTTTCATGCATGTTTGCAATGAATTAACTTCCAAGGAAATCAGTCTTTCTGATCTATCACTATATCAAGTATTTCCTTGTTGAGGAGCCTATAATAGTTCATGATTGATTGTATCAAGTCTAAAGTAGTCTACCAGCTTTTAAAATGTGGATGCATGTAGCTGCATTTCCCACCACTTCTTTTTGGGACCTTCTGGCATCTCCAGGGTATGCAGGCTGGAAATCTGATTGGAAACAGACTGCTGGATTTGGGTTGCAGCTTCATTGGCATAGCAGGCTTGACTTATGGGAGAGGACTTGGTAGAGAGCTGTTACAGATGGTGGCAGGGCTAATTAAACCTAGAATCACTCCGTGCCCCTCATTGTTCCTAGACAGCATTCTTTATGTGTGTCTATTGGGCTAATGCTTCACAAATACTTCACAGTATTGTGAGAGACTGTGTGCAAGGTGGTGAACAGCGCATTCAGCTCATGCAAGACCTAGTGGTGATGGTGAGAGTCATGGTCAAATAATATGGCGTTGAAGGAAGTAAAGCCGAGTCCTGAGCAGAATTCGTACAAATTGATGTGTATTCAGGGGCAAGGAGAACAGAGAGGTAAGATCAGTGCTCAGAATTTAAAGGTGAAACATTATTTTGTAAATGCCAAGGCCCACTTGGAAAATACTATCTGATAGCTAAGTGCCTAATGTTCAAGAATATGAGAAAAGAAAAGGAAAAAAGGCTGGGTGGGACAGGCAGAGGTCCTGCACTTTAATGACAGCCTGGTGACCTGGTTAATGATGTGCAATGATTTTCTATATGTGGCAGGGTGGAAGAGGAACAAAAGAACCATTGAACCTGATTTTTAAAACTCTATATTCACAAAGATATATGTGTGTGTGTGTGTGTGTGTGTGTGTGTATGCATTTTAATGTATACATATGTATTTATTAATTTAGGATATGGTGGAGTATGTTGAGTAAGGTAAACATGGCTCATTTACCTGGAACTCCAATGTTATGTAGAAATTAGAAGAAACATTTAATTGAATGTAAAAAAGCACCATTTTGGGGGGTGAAACATGGGGGTTGATAACCTCAGTTACACTTTCAATGACATGGGATTAATATCAATTTTTCCAAAAACTGTAAATGACATTGACTTATGTAATAGTCAAATTATTACATAATTTGGTCACAACAATGACTACCTTGCAGTAGACTGCTTTAAGTTACCTGCTGCAGTCCCCCGAGAAAGCTCTTAATCTAGAAGAATATCACTTGAGAAGTGTGAGAAAAAGTGTCTTGAAATACTGTAGCCTGTCTCGACTGTTTTGGGGTCTATTGGGCATATTCCCCAGACCTTTGGGGGGCTTGCTCTGCCTTTATTAATGTTGTTGTAGATGGTGGTGGTGGTGGTGGTGGGGTGTGTGTGTGTGTGTGTGTGTTTCACATGGTTTTTGTGGGTTTTTTTGAGAACTAGTGTTATCCCACCAAAAAACCCTCCTTTCATCTCACCTCTTGTCTTTACCAGGACAAGCAGAAGACACTCCTTTTGTCTGGGAGAGTCTGAGCTCCTCTCCACTTATTCTGATGCCACCCATCCTTCAAGGTCTAGCCCAAGTTAGTTTCTCTGTATGCCTCCTGCCAATTTCAGCTCATGTTGTATCTCTTGATCTTTCATTCCTTCTGCTCAATCTATATATCCATCTCTTTCTGTATCTAGGCATCTCTGTATCTAGACAGGCATTAAAGTAGTCAGCACTGCCTATGTACCCTGCTCAATCATTGGGCACTTTGTTAGATGTGATTGATTTGTATATACCCCCACATACACACTAGTTTCATATGTTTATTATATTCTGGTTCTTTAATTGGATCACTACTCTTTAAGTAGATTATATGTGAGAACTATCACACTGACTGAGGATTTCATCAGAGATTAGACGTTATATTGTGTATGTGTTCTTTTTCTCTATTTTTTTTTTTTACACCTTATAGCATTTATTATGCTCTTAGACACAGCTTTAGGTGATTTTTGTTGTTAAATTTTATTTATTTTAGAGTTGTGGGGGATAAGTGAGGATTTGCTACATAAGTAGGCTGCATGCAGGTGAGGTTTGGGCTTCTAGCTGGCCCTGTCTCCCTTTCATAGAGGACTCTGTGCCCAGTGTGTTGTCATGTGTCCCCTCCTCCTTCCCTCCCTCCCTCCCTCCTCCCTCCCCTAGCAGTGCCCAGCATCTGCTGATCCCACCCTTGTGCTCATGTGACTAGTGTTCAGGTCCTCTTATGAGTAAGATCATGCCGGTTTCAGTTTCTGTGATAGTTCACTTAGTATGATGCTCTAGCTGCATCCAAGCTGCTGCAAAGACCGTGATTTTGTTCTTCTTTATGGCTGCATTGGATTCCATCATGTATATGTACCACATTTTCTTTATCTAGTTTACTTTCGATGGGCAGTAGGGTGGGTTCCATGTTTTTGCTATTGTGAATAGGGTGGTAATAAGCATGTGTGTGCAGATGTCTTTTTGGTAGAGTGATTTATGTTCCTCATGGTATATTACCAGGAGAGGATTCCTGGATCATATGGAAGCACAATTTTTAGTGCTTTTAGAAATTGCCGTACTACTTTCCATAAAGGTTGAACTAGCTTACATTCCCACAAACCGTAGATGTGTTCCCTTTTCTCCACATCCGTGTCAGCACCTGTTGTTTTATGACTTATTAATGTTCACTTAATCGATTTATTGACTGTAGTACAGTCATGGGCCATAAAACAATGTTTTGGTTAAAATAGATTGCTATTCCCGTGGTGGTCTCATAAGATTATAATATTCCATTTTTACTGTACTCTTTCTATGTTTGGATCTGTTTAGATGCACAAATACTATTATGTTACAGTCTTCTACAGTATTCAGCACAGTAACATGTTGTACGGGTGTGAAGCCTAGGAGCAATAGACTATACCATATAGCCTAGGTGTAAAGTAGGCTAGACCATCTGTGTTTGTGTAAGCACACTCTATGATGTTCACACAATAACAAAGTCGCCTAACAACACACTTCTCAGACCATATCTTTGTCATTAAGCAACACATAACTGTAATTGATTATTAAAATGTTTATATTTCCTGAGAACTTTTTCATAATTTTTATTTTGTAAATTAAGAGACGACTAGAAAACTTTAGCTTTAGCACTTGGGCAGCTTATGATGATGATTTCAAAAGAGAGATAGAAAGGTAAAATCTATTCTGAGCTCTGATACTGAAAGTCAGTTTCTCCCCCC
>NW_007253989.1:1202282-1346449 GCF_000164805.1 Carlito syrichta
TTTTTAGAGATGAGGTCTCACTGTGTCAATCAGCCTGATCTTGAACTCTGGTCTTGCCTCAGCCTCTCAAAGTGCGGGATTACAGGCATGAGCCACTGTGCCTGGCCAGGGTAGTCTTTATCCAAATAGATTCTTCTTCTCTTACATGCCAAATCTCCCATAGGAGATGAATATTTTTTAGGATGCTTAGGATGTGCTGTATTTAGTTGAGGCTAAAGTTATAGGCCAGTATTCCTGTGTGCTCAAGGGTGGAATTGCCACTGGCTGGCATGGACACTCTATAAGTCAGTCATGGGGAAAGAGGCATTAGGGGACTTGGATGGGTCCTTCTCTCTGGGTCTTGCTCTCTCTTGTCTGTTCCTAAGAGTTCTTCTAAAAGTAGAAGGAAGACAGCTTTGGTCACACAGTGGAAAGTGAAATCAGGAGACCTCTTTAGGAGCAATACGCTGAAGATGAGTAAATTACACCTTGTAAACTATACTTTTGGCTTTAAAATTTGCTTTAAATTGATCCACAGTGAGAAATAGATTTTATGTTGTAACACAGTAAACACACATTTATCCACACACACAGCCAAAACAAAAGCTTCACAAAACAGTGCTTACACTTTCTATGTGCTATACCTGCTGATATTTTTTCCTTTATATTCCTTATTCTTATTTAAAAGATAATTGAAAAGTATATACTGATTATGATCTGCAAATTATATGTAGCATTGATTTTGAAACTTGAATAAATGGAAAAATACTGTACAAAACATTGCATAATTTCCTTTTTTAAACTCAACGTTATGTTTTTGAGATAAACTGTTGTATAGTATTCCACCATATGGATATTTCTTTAACCAGTCTTCTATTTCCAGACAGTTGGGTTGGTTGGTTTTTACATTTTAAGTCTCTTGATTGGTGTTGTCAAATTTTTCACCAGAGAGATAGTTAACAACTTATACTTCCACCAGCATTTATGAAAATATGCTCATCATTTGGTATGAAGTCTAACCAAAAGGATAATGATAAAATTATCCTATTCCTATCACCCATTTTGCTAAGATTATAATTTTAAATTTTGTCATTGACATAGGGATCTATTTGAAGGTAAAAATGGCATTTCATTTTTTGATATCTTATTTTTTAAAGGTGCATTTATTTATTTGTTGAGAAGGCTGGTTTTTTTCTTTTTCTTTTTTTTTTTTTTCTTTTTTTTGAGTTGGAGTCTCACTCTGTCGCTCAGACTGGAGTGCAGTGACTGCTCCTGGCCACCGCAGCCTCTACCCGCTGGGCTCCGGCGATCCTTCTGCCTCAGCCTTCCAAGTAGCTGGAACTACAGGCACGTGCTACCACGCCTGGCTAATTTTTTGATTTATTGTAGAGATGAGGTCTCGCCAAGTTGCCCAGGCGGGTCTTGAACCTGCGGGCTCAGGCAATCCACTCACCTCAGCCTCCCAAAGCGCGGGATTACAGGCCGAGTGACCGAGCCAGGCAGAGAAGGTTGATTTTTAATATGTTTCCTGGCTATTTAAATCTTTTAAATTTCTAAATGTAGTATTTTTAACTCCTTTGCATGTCTTGCCTCTTAACCTTTCTACTGATGCCAATAATTTAAGAAACATATGCAATATTTGGGCCTTTTATAAAATTTTGTTATTTTGTTAGCTTAATCAGTTAAAAACATGAACTTTTTTTCTTCTAGAAGTACAGATATTATTTCAGAGACTTTTCCATACCCTTTTTCTGTAGAAATATTATGTATTCCTGCACTGGATTTTAGTGGCAGAGACATAATTTAACAATGAGGAAAGATTCATCTGATGCCTGCTTCTGTCTTTGGTTCCTATTGTAAGAACTTCGCGAAGTTGTCATTTTGCCTTAAGCAAAGCATCCTTTCTCACTTAAGTGGCAGTCCCTTTGGAAACAGTTGAATCCTGAAACATATTCCTTGTATAAAGCTGTGGTGTGAAATCTGCTTTGGTTTTAATTCACCAGACCAATGGGCAGTCTGGTTTTTCACGTGCCATTTTAAAATTTCAGTGTTTCTTTTCTTACAAAAGGGGAAAACAATGAAAGTTGTTTCACAAGCATAATATTGGAAAAGAACTTACTGAGATTGGCAGGTTGTAAATTTCTTCTCGTCTTGCTGGGAATAGATAGATTCACATAGTATCTGTTCCATGAAAATTAAAGACGTGAGCTGAGGAGGAAACCAGAATTGGTTTTCACTTTTTGACCTACTTTGAAGCTGACTTCTAAAATATTAAATGAAGAATTGAACTGAGTATTGCTCTAGTATAAGGAAACAGCCCTTTTATTCCAGAGAGCTGATGTCCATGGAGAGGTCCAGAGGCTGACATTATCATGGGGTCATGTGTACACAATGATTTTTCACAGGTAGCTCGTTGTTTCTTTGCTGGATTCCCTTTCCTTCTTGGAAACGATAAAATGAAGAAATCAAACACACTTTCCAACAACTTCTAAGCATAGTCTGGAAACTAATCTTGTGTTGCAGCAGTGTTGTTGAGGTTCCTCTCTAGTGATTTGTATGAAGAAAAAATTTATAAATTGGTAGAGAAGATTAGACAAGTGTAAGGAAAATGAAACCTGCCGAGAAATTAGAAGACTGTTCTACAAAAAGAATTTTACATTTCAAAGAAAGATATTTTAGTGTGTGCCTAGATGCCAGAAGACATGAACGTGGGATGTGTAAAACTATAAATTGTCTGCCAGACATGAAGAGATGAGATTTGTAGGTCATGCGAAGGTTGTACCATAGGATCGCAATCTTTTTGAACGTGACATTCAAAAGTTATGAATTCCTTTGTGGGTCAGAGTGGATGGAGGTCATTCGTATTATGAGCCATCTGCATACTCTCTCAAGAGAGAAATGAATCCAATATGTGGGGTCGGCACAAGTGACAGAAGAGGACATGTGCATGTCATTGAGAGCATGAGCTGGTGGCCAATTTGCTAATCGGAAGTTGTTGTTGATTGCTGGACCACTCTATCTGGGTTTTGATTTCAAAGTTTAGAAAGATGACTCTTCTGTGAGGTGTTAGGAAACATGTATTCTCATCAGTGTGTCAGCTATCTGGCTCAGAATTACATTCAAATCACAGAAGGCAGTGCTTTTATAGTGCCTAGCACAGTGCAAGGCATGTGGTAGTAGTTAATGCATGCTTTTGGAATTGAACTTGTGCTGTATTTTTACACATAATATTTGTAACTGATATTTATGAAGAACTTACATGGTACCACGCACTGTACTAAAAGCTTGGACTGTGTTGGTTCTTGTAATCCTCTATCCAGTCTTATCCTTATCCTCCAGGTGAAGTAATTAAGGCATAAGGTTAAGTAATTTTTTCAACCAAGTAATGAGAACAGGATATAAACCCAGGCACCCTGACACCCATGTTCCATTCTATTCCGTTCTCTTCTAATTGTATTTGCGGCATATATAAAACCACAGTGACAACCTTTTAAAAAATTACATTTATGATTTGGACTATGAGTTATAATACTATGATTTTGTTATTTAAAAAGGCTTTTATCTGAAATAACCTCAGAAAATTGGATTTGGTAAGCAGAGTGTATGGAATGTTGAAAATACACATTACGTGATGAGTGTCTTCATTCAGGGATAAGAGACCCGATCAACAGTGTTTGTTTCCATTCTTGCTTTCTTTTCCATTAACGTGTTCATATAAATGGAAATAAGCTGTTAGAAATCATAGAGAGCAGAGTACATATTGTATTCACCATCTAAAACCAGAATAATAAGTCAGCAACTGTTGGCTAGTTAACAAAATCACATTCTTGTGGGTGAGGTGTTGAGGAAAGTAGTTAGCTTGATGCTTTTGTTTTGTTTTTGGTTTTTTACAGTATCAATAACAACTGTTATCATATAGCCAACTGCCTACATGCTGTCTCTACTTGGATGTCTAGTAGGCATTTTAGACTTAACACGTTTATTATAGAACTCTTGATTTCTTCTTCTCAAATCTATTCTGCCTGTATCTGTAAATGGCAACTTACATTCATTTAGTCACTCAAGACAAGATGATCCAGGAATTTTCCTACCTCTTAAACACATTTCAGCAAGTGCTGTCAGCAAGTCCTTCAAAATATATATTGCAAATCCGACCACTTTTCATCTTCTCCACTGCTAACAACCAGGTCCCCACCAGCTATGTCTCAGGGCTAGGATCCAGCAGTAGCTCTTACATGAGCTCCCTTTCCTCTACTTTTATCTCATTATCAAAATCAAATATATTTTATAATATTATGATATATGATAATATAAAATAGTATACATATAAATATTGTGTCATATGGTTATAGCTGTATATAGTTTAAAAGCTGAGTCAGTTTCTTTCCTTATTCAATTTTCTCTTGTAACATCATGTCCATTCAAAAATTATATCTGAAGGTTTACAAGCTTCTGTACAACCTGGCGCCTGCTTACCTTTCTACCCTCCTCTCTCATTGATCCCACCTTGCCCTGTTCTCTCTAGCCACACCCTCTTGATGTTCCTCATCAAACTGTTTATACCTACCTCTTTGTTTGATCCATCTCAATATCTTCCCATCGTTTGTTCAGCTTTGATTCAGATTTCTGTTTAAAAAACCATCTCAAAGGGGTCTAATCAGATCAACCTCCCTAAAATACATCTTCTCCACATCCTTAACCCATTCCCTGAACCTGCTTGGGTTTTCTTCGTTCTACTTCTCTGAGGGGTGATATTAAAACTATTTAACAACTGGGACAGCGCAAACACTGACCAATCAGAAGAGAGATCCATGGTTGTTCCTTACTAACTGGCCACCCTCTGATCTTTAGCCCAGTTATAATGCTGTGATATTTATTATGTTACATACTTGTTCATGTATTTATATCTTTTCCTTCCTAGAATATAAGTTTCAAAGTGCAGTCACTGGCTTAAAGGTACTTAATCTTGATGAAAATCATATTTTTTTTATTTTTATTATTGTATCTTATTTTATTGAGTTGGAGTCTCACTCTGTCGCCCAGGCTGGAGTGCAGTAGCACTCTCACAGCCACTGCAGCCTCAAACTGCTGGGCCCAGGCAATCCTTCCGCCTCTGCCTTCCAAGTAGCTAGAACTGCAGGCACGTGCTACCACTCCTAGCTAATTTTTTGATTTATCGTAGAGATGAGGTCTCACCAAGTCGTCAAGTTGCTCAGGCTGGTCTCAAAACCCTGGGCTCAGGCAATCCTCTCACCTCCACCTCCCAAAGTGCTGGAATTACAGGCTTGCGCCACTGCGCCCAGCCTCTTTATTTTAAAATTAAAAATATTTAAAAGTACATAACCAACACAACAAGTACATGTACAACCACCCCTTAGAATTAACAGTGGTATCATGTTGTTTTGTTTTTTTTAAAAAAATAAAATAAATAGACATTGCTTGCAGAGTTGAAATCATCTTTGTTGCTATTCCCTGATCTAACTTTTATCTCCATCTTCCAGAAGAAACCAGTATCTTGAATTGGGTGTATTTCCTTCTAGTTCATATTTTTATACTTTTATACCAAGCTCATGTGTTCAAAATAATATACATTGTTTTGTTTGGGGATTTAACAATTTTTACCATTCTGAAAAAAACTATTCTGTAATTTGTCACTCAACACAATTTTTGTAAATTATTCATTTGATGTATGTGATCTCATTCATTCATGTTAAAATACCATATGTTTATGTATATGCGTATATATATTCCATTGTATAGATATATTCCTCATTAATAGGAATTTAGGAAGTTTCTTTTTTTATTTTTAATTTTTTGCAATTAAAAGCTGGTCTACGAGAAAGATATTTGTGCCAAACTCTTGTGTGTATGAACAAGAGTTTTGTTTTGTTTTGCTTTTCCCAAGTTTTGAACCCCAGAACCCATGTATTGGACTCTAGAGTTATGGGCATTTCCATCAAGTATGGTTATACCACCTTGCATTCCTACCAACAGATTGTAAGAATCTTCCTCCATAAGTTTTTTTGGTCTTATTTATTAATGTTTCCTCTTATTATGTAATTAAATATATTTCAGAAATCATGTTTCTTTTATTTTCTTAGCTGTAAGGACAGGCATAGTTAGATGTTATTATCTATCATAGGTACCATAATTAAGTCAGGATTTTTTATAAAACTGTATGTACCATGGATCTTAATCTCTCATCTTTGTTTTAATTATTTAATAGTAAATCACTTGGAAATTGCATAAGCATCACTAATAAATATTCAGAATGGTAAGTCAACAAAAAGAAGCATAAAATTTGGAGAAATAAACATTGAGCTAAACTACCAGCAAACTTCCTTCACTAGATCTTTCTATAGGGGGCAACAAATTTTAAGAGTCACACCTTACATCTGACCACCCAAATTAAAAAGTGTACTCTGACCTATACAACATATACAAAAATTGCTGTTTTCAAAATTGTTTTTAAGTCTTGGCCATCTATAATTTTTTTCCAAATTCACTGTCTTCATTACTGGACTATAACTACAGCCTTCTAGTGCTTTTTAACTGGAAGTCTCCTTGCTTACTTTGCAAGATGATATATAAATATTGCCTCATTTATCACCGGAATGGCTTGTCTCCTAGATGAAAACCTGAGGGTGATGTGTAACTGTAATAAATTTGGACAGTGAGGGAAGGTTTCCAATTAAAACTACAGCCAGGAAGTTTCCATTTAGACTTACAAGGAAGGTAGAACAGTACACATCTTGTACATCTTCTTGTTTGTTTAGGGGGAACTGGGACTCTCTTAGGGACAGCCACAGTAAGTCTTTAGATGTCTTCATGCTCTTCTAAGAAAAAGCCAATTGCCCCTTCTTGAAAGGAAGTTTCTTGGATCACAAGCCTTCCTGGTTCTGGACATTTAGAACCAGATATTCAGAAGTGTCGTTGCCTAACATGGGAAAGTACATGCCTCCAAGGATATTTTATTTGGATTCAAACAGGTTTGAAGGTTCAAATTCCAACTTAAACAAGTTATTTTGCTTCTTTGCTCTGAAGAAAAATAAGATAAAGAGGTGCTTAGCACAATGCCTGGCAGATAGTAAGTACTTAACAAATATTAATTATCTTTATCATTGTGATTATCATTTATGTAGATAGAAATCTCAAAGCATCTGATTCTCATTTTCTGCTTGGAAGGGGTCTTCTGAATGTTGTTTAGTTCCCTTTTCTGAGAAATGTCTGGTCTTCCCTGATGTTCCCAATGGCATCTAAAAACTGTTTATGAGATTCAGGCTCCAAGTCAAGTATTTACAATCAAAATAATTTTACAACTGTGGTTTTAAAGCAAATGAAATGTGTTGTAAATAACACAGAATTAAAATAATCACTCATAGATGCGATGGCATCTTCGCTGAGATTATCACGGCTCTGTGTTTTAACAACTGCACTAGACGTGCCTACAGAAAAAAAATCAGAACTATTTCTAGAAACAGAAAAAGGTTAACACAATAAATAATTGTGCAAGCAGATTAAAGTTCATGTTATCTTTATTTTTATAGTTTTTGAGTCAGAGTCTCACTCTGTCGCCCAGGCTGGGGTGCAGTGCACCCTCATGGCCACCGTGGCTTTGACTTGCTGGGCTCAGGTGATGCTTCCGCCTCAGCCTTCCAAGTAACTGGAACCACAGGCATGTGCCTCCATGCCCAGCTAATTTTTTGATTTATTATAGAGATGAGGTCTTGCTATGTTGCTCAGGCTGGCCTTGAACCCCTGGGCATAGGCAATCCTCTCTCCTCCATCTCCCAAAGTGCTGGGATTACAAGCTTGAGCCACCACTAATGTTATTAATAACATATTTGAACAGGCTCAATGTGTTGGCTTTCATGGGAGTTTAGCAAGTGTGGGAAATTCCTGCATGGGAAATGGAAATGCTAGGTCCTAAGTCCATTTTTCTGGCCACCATCTTACCCATGTTTCCCCTTTCCTCAATTGCATACACTGGATCACAGCCACACTCCCAATCCAGAGAACAAAACATGCCAGGTGAAACCTTAGCTCTGTAATTCCTATTTATTCCCATTGTGTGTTTTACTGCACATGATATTCGGTTACAACGTGTTCAGTTAGAGACACCAACAAGCTGCCCTGTCAGGGTGACTACATGAATTAGGAAGAGGTGCTGTTTCCTTCCAATAAATGTGGCTTTGCACTACAGCTAGAAGAGGGAAGAGCAAGCTGTGCCTCAGCCCCACCTAGAGTGTGGCTGGGCTTCCTGGCACTGCGCACAACCTGTTCAACTGTGTTTGCTGGTCATGTGCCTTACGCAACTTCATGATTATAACTTGATCTTGTGCCGGACGCACAATGTATTCTGGAATGAGCACTACAAGGGTGGAGAACACTGTTGGAAGCCATACAGGAATTTTATTTACATAACATTGGGTAATAAAAGTAATAAGTATTAGCAATGTAATTTACTGAGCACCTACTATGTGCAAGGGACTGAGCTAGAGATAGAAAGATATGCAAGATAGACATAATTCTTAAGCTCTCAGAGCTCATGACCAAGGCAGGGAGAAATACGTTAAACAAGTATTCCAGGTCATTGCCTTGCTAAGCTATGGTGTGGCCATGTGCTCTTTGAACTATGACTGGGCCATGTTTCCTGGCTTTGGCCCCTACCCTACCCTAGGGAGGTGAATTTCCTCTTTCTCTCTCTAATTTGCTTTCTAAATAAACTATATTGTCTAATCTAAAAACAAAGCAAAACAAAACAAGTACACCAAACATCTCCTGTGACTGATGTTTCAAAGAAGAAATGTAAGTCCCGATAAAAGTATGTCATTTTATTTTATTTTATTTTTTACTTTTTAGGAAAAGCATTTTACTTTTACTAGTATGCTGATATTTATCAAATTTTTTAGGACATCTTATAATAAAATGTTATATATACAGCATAAGATTAATGCTGATGTAATTACATTTATATACTTGGTTAGTGCCCTGTTGTTTTTTTACCCTGCTGTTATTTATTTATGTATTTATTTATTAGTATTTTATTTTAAAGATGGGGGTGTAATTCAGGATTAGGTATACAAGTGGACGTCGTACAAGTAAAATTTGGGCCTCTCTTTGGTCCCCACTTTACCTGTTTTATGATCAGCTATCCTTATTGTGTCCTCATTCCCATTCTGAGAGAGGTGATATTGTTATGAGAGTAAAGACCATTTTTCTTGAGGGAACTCTGAATGTTCTCAAATGCTAGATTTGCTCAGTCGTGTTTTTTGGCTTTGCATTTATGTTCTTAAGGTTATGAAGACATGCAACTTTATTATTGAAATTCCTACAGTAAAATAGCTTTGCTGTCTCAAGACTAGAAATCTAGCCCCAACCCCTTTTTCTCACTTGAAAACTGTTTTCAAGGCAATTTAAAAGCTAGTTTTCTTAGCAGTGCAACTGCCTTGTAGAGAATGCGCTTTAGCAAAGCACTTATCCCTTCATTTTGTAATTATCAGTTACTAGTCCTCCCCACCGCAGACTGTAACTCCCTGAGGACAGGAATGGACCCTTGTTTTCTGTTGTCTTCCCAGCAATTAAGTATAGTGCATGGTACATAGCAGGCCCTTAATATCAATTTTTTTTTTTTGGAGACAGGGTCTCACTCTGTTGCCCAGGCTGGAGTGCAGTAGCATGATCATAGCTCACTGTAACCTCAAACTCTTGAGCTCAAGGAAGTCTCCCATCTCAGCCTCCTGAGTAGCTGGGAATACAGGCATATGGCACCACGCCTGGCTCATTTTTATTTTCTGTTTTTTGTTGAGGGGTCTCACTTTGTTGCCCAGGCTGGTCTCACACTCCTGGGCTCAAGTGATTCTCCTATACCACCCAACTTGCTGGGATTTTAGGTGTGAGCCACCATGCCCAGCCCAGGTCCTTAGTATCTAACCAGGGAATAAAGAATCCTCTTACCTGTCTACTCTCCTAAATTTCTGTTCCCTCATGCTTTCATTTGAATTATTGTCCTCAATAATCATTTCTGCTACTTTGTTTCTTCTTTCCACTATCTTTGCCACCATTTGTGATGTCAAGTAACCACATACAGATTCTGGAAGAAAGTTACATCAGGGGATATTTTGTGAGAGTCTTTAGTGGTTTCTCTCCATTGTGCACTTACTCACTTAGTGGTGTCCCCTAAGTGTCCCCCACACAGTTCAGTTCTTCTTGTGTCTGTGGAATTTCTTGCTCTGCTGAGCCTTGTGCTGGGCGTAATGGGAGGTTACAATGACAAGTCAGCCTCTGCCTTCAAGAATCTTTATAAAATAAAATAATTATTTACAAAGAAGAAGAAAATAAAAGTTGTGCCAGAGCTACATACAGAGGCCTATGGGAACACAGAAAGAAGCAATGCATCGCAGACTCAGGGATCAGTGATCCTTCCATCAAAGGAGAAAGCCTTTGAGCTATGCTTTGGGAAAAAAAGCAGAATGCTCTGAGATGGAAGAAGAAACAGAAGGACATTATAGCTTAAGGAAATGGCAAAACCTTGTCTTTTGTTTCCCTTTTCAAATAATTTCAAATAATTTCCTTAGGCAGAGTGTGGTGGCTCATGCCTGTAATTTCAGCACTTTGGGAGGCTGAGGCAGAGAGCGAGGAGTTTGAGAACAGCCTAGGCAACATAGTAACACCTTGTCTCTACAAAAAATCAAAAACGTTAACTGGGCATGGTGGCACATACCTGTAGGCCCAGCAACTCAGGAGGATGAGGCAGAAGGATCCCTTGATCCCAGTAGGTTGAGGCTGTGGTGAGGTGTGATTGTACCCACTGCACTCAGCCCAGGTGACAGAGCGAGACTCCAACTCAAATAATAACAATAATAGAATTTGACTGCTATTCATGAGTTAATCTAAATCCTGCTCAGGACTACTTGACATCTTCTCCTGCTCTATAATCTGTCAATCATTAAACACAATCATGGAGGTGAATTTATAAAATTAAAAGTACTATGTAAAATAGGGGAAAATGCTATATAAAAGTCATTGCCATGATTCATATTTGGTATTTATTTTCTTGCTCAGTGATCACAAATCATAGGTACTTAACAGATGATATAAAGATTCCATTCAAAATATATTAATGAAATCCTAACCAAGTAATTTTGGACAAGTCATCTATTTACATTTATGTTTTCTGTGTGTCAGTTTCTTTTGCATGTTTTGTGTGTGTGTGTGTGTGGAGATTGGCTGAAATAATTAACCTTGTAAGCCTAAAATACAAGAAAAAAACACTCTTAATACATACTAAACTCCTGGGTTGATGCAGCCTTTTGCCTATCAAAAGCTTTTCTAGAGAAATCACACACACACACACACACACACACACACACAATATATACATAATTGAGATATACAACAATATACATCAGTAGGTGGGTTAATATGAAAGTCACTGGTACTGTCATTAAGTGCCATGCATTTTAAGTGTCCCTGTTTAAAGATGGGAACAATCAGAAGAACCACAAAGAGCACAGAATTCAGAAACAAGTAACTTAACCCAGCTTAGGTTCAGAATCTCTGACATCAGAGGGTCTTTTATAATCCAAGATCAAAGTTCGATTTTCCCTCTTTTGTCAAAATACTGATTCATGATTATGTCAGTCTCACTGGCACAGTGGACTGTGGGATTTACCATTGTTTTCCAGGAAGGCACATTTATAAAGTTGTTTAAATTCTTTTTTAAGTGATTTGTTCTGCAGTGTTCCAGAACAAATCTTCATAACTACATAAGTCTGCCTACAGTTATCCTTAGAGTGACACAAATTTATACGTGATCACCAAGAAGAACTTTATTCTAGAACAATCTATCCATAATTGGCAGGACATCAGTATTACATTTTTGCAGTTTATTACATAGCTGGGATAATATATACACTATATAACATTATATCATATACTATATATAATTTATTATTGTTAGTGTTAAAATTTCTAAAGTGTCTAAAGTTCAAGTTCCATATTTATTATATTAATAATTTGTATTTGTATAAAAATAACTTAAAAATAGTTGTCTGCATCCTGAGTCATATTAATCCTAACATATAGGCAAAAGTCCCATTGAGCCAATGAGAAAACTAAGATTTGAAAAAGTTACATTACTTACTCTAAGTCACAATAACTAATAAAGGACAGCAGTTGCATTACTAGATATATTAAAGATTATAATAATATAATTAATCAGCCAACGTCTAAATACCTAACATATTAATTTAGTCTTTTAATGAAAGTAGGAGTATATTTCAGAAGGATATAAATGTATTATCCTCGAGTTTTCCATTGTTTTTAAAGACTTTTTTTGTGTGTGTGTACATGTTGTTTGTTGGTTAAGCAAGCACTTGGCAAAAGAACTTTGCAGGCATTATTGATGCTTGTTACCTTGGGTTGTCATAAGGCTTATGAAAGTCTTTCACAGAAATAATGCTAGGATCATAGGATCACAAGCATTGGGCTATTGACAAATTGATACCAGAAAAAAATTCTGAGATCTTTGGAAGAAAAGCACCCTGTAATTTCACAGTATAAAGAATAGGATTTTGATGGCAAAACTAGATTATTCATGTAGTTATAGTCTGAAATGAGCACGGCAGTTCTCAAATGGTGCTCTCTTAGCTCCTCTTCCTCCCTTTATCCTCCTCTCCCTCTATCCCTCCTTCCCTCCAAGCCTCCCTCCCTCTTCCCTCCCTTCCTCCCTGTCTCTCTTCCTCTCTCCCTGGCTTCCTTCCTTCCTCCTTTTCTTTCTCCATTCTTTTTCTTTTTCTTTTTTTTTTTTTTTTGTAGTTCACAATCAGCGTAAGGAATTATTGGTGAGTTATTTTCATTTTAGAATAATGTCAAAAAGAAAAACCTCCAAACTAGATTCTAATAAAAAATAACTTCGAGATGTTAGGCATTTGGATCTATAATTAGTTATTAATCTATGAAATAAGACATTACACCCAGAAGAATATTTTTCTGATATACAAATTCTATTTATTTTTTAATATTCTGGGAAGTTTAAAATATTTCTTTCTCTCAGTAGAACTTATCCATATCTTTACTTTAACTTGACAGTGTGCTTCTGTCTACAACTGTTCACAAGCATCTCTGCTCTTTTGAGAAAAATAGAAGTGGAACTCCTTTGAGGTG
Source organism: Carlito syrichta (assembly GCF_000164805.1). Lineage (NCBI taxonomy): Eukaryota > Metazoa > Chordata > Mammalia > Primates > Tarsiidae > Carlito > Carlito syrichta. The sequence continues at coordinate 1,215,429 of NW_007253989.1, forward strand.
ACATTTACCAAGGGCAACAAAATAAACTCAGTAGTAAATCTGTCTTAAAACAATTGTATTCTAAATTGCATACTGGATGAACATAAGAACAAAGTCATTATATAATTTTTTCATAGTTACAGCAATATCTGTGATTTCACACTTATTTGGCTTGGTCCTCCAAACTCAGGACAGCTCCATCAGCCTCTTAACCATAGAGAGCTTATTTGTAGAAACAACAAATAAGTAGTTGTTTGTGGCAAAGTTGTAGATTGCAGCAAAACAATTTACAGAAATGCCTCTAAATAACTGGCTATATTTGTGATCTCATGACATGTTGAGAAATTGATCAAATTGGTCATCAAATTCAAACATACACCACGTTTTTGACAGACTCAAATTTGCCAAAGTAATCACTGAGTTTTCCAGGTTTAGGCTAGCCTTCTTTTTCTCCTAATCTGTACCCAGATGTATTAGTATAGTAAAAATAAAAGTGGCTGTTTCAAACAGCTTAATCTACACATGCGTTGTTTGACGCCATGGTCTCTGTATCGAATTCTGTTTGCGTAAGTTTGTAGATTTTACAAAGAATGGCGAGAGTATTTTAGAGCATCTCAGTAGGTCTCCTGTTGATAACAAAATCCTATGAGATATGCATTCTTGTAAGGTCTTGGCCACCCAAGGGAAGGTGAACTTATAACTGAGTAGCATTTCAAGGATATTTGGATAGAGGAATACTACTTCTGAGAGACTCGCCCTTAGCCAAGTTGTGAGGTAACTAACACTTCCACTTGCTGCTTACTCTTCTGTTGGTCTTAAGAGCTTTCATCCAAGGGTTCTACCTTTACCGTACCTCAAGCAGGAATAGGAACCCTCAGATGACAAAGGCCTTCATGGATATAGTTTGTGCTGTTATCCTTCCTGGCAATATCTGAATGTTGATGGGATCTCACACAGAAGTGAATGGCTATCCAGTAATGAAATTTACAATAGTAGGGTGTATTTTTAAGGCAAGGAGTACTTTCTACTTCCTCTGTTCTCTGAAAGAACTTCAGAGATACGTTGCACTACCCTACCGTACGAGTCAGCTGTAGGTAGTCATTCATTGAGACTGGTAATCTCTGCAACCAGAAAAGCAGAATGAGCAGGAGATATATATTAAGAGATGCATTTTAGGGAATTGGTTTATGCAGTTGTGGAGGCTGGCTAGGCAACTCCTAAATCTGTAAAGCAGGCTGTCAGGAAGGGCAGGCTGGAACTCTTGCACAAAGGCTGAAGCCGCAGCCCACAACTGGAATTTCTTCTTCTTTCTGGAAGCCGTAGGTGTTCTCTTGAAGCCTTTCAATTGATTGAGTCAGGATCCCTCAGATGATCTAGGATAATCTGCCTTACTGAAAATCAACTGCTTATGGACTATAATCACATCAATAGAATATCTTTTGAAAAATTCTTATTTTAAAGATGTGGGGTACAATTCAGGATTAAGTATACAAGTGGTCATCATACAGGTAAAACTTGGGCCTCCCTTTGGTCCCCACTTTGCCTGGTTTGAGATCAGGTACCTTATTGATATTATATGCTCCTCCCCTCCCTCCCTGGCAGTTTCCGGCTACTGCCAATTTTTTTTTTAAGTAGGAGTCTCACTCTGTCACCCAGGCTGGAGTGCAAGTGGCACTCTCACGGTCACTGCAGCCTCGACCTGCTAGGCTCAGTCTTCCAAGTAGTTGTAACTACAGGCGCACACCACCATGCTTGGCTAATTTTTTGTAGAGACAAGGCCTCACCACGTTGTCCAGGCTGGTCTCGAACCCCTGGGTTCAGGCAATCCTCTCTCCTTGGCCTCCCGAAGTGCTGGGATTACAGGCTTGAGTCACCATGCCTGGCCCCCAATCCCTTTTTTTTTTTTTTTTTTTTTTGCGTTGGAGTCTCAATCTGTTGCCCAGACTGGAGTGCAGTGGCTGCTCCCAGCCATGCAGCCTCGACCTGCTGGGCTCCGGCGATCCTTCCGCCTCAGCCTTCCGAGTAGCCGGAATTACTGGCATGTGCTATCACGCCCGGCTGATTTTTTGATTTATTGTAGAGATGAGGTCTCACTGCCCAGGCGGGTCTCGAACCCGCGGGCTCAGGCAATCCACTCACTTCAGCCTCCCAAAGGCGCGGGATTATAGGCTGAGCCACCGAGCCCGGCCCAATCCCTTTCTTATGGTAAATGTTCAGGGTCCACTTATGAGTGAGAACATGTGGTTCTTAGTTCTTTGTTTCTGAGATAAATCACTGAGTATGATAGACTCTATATCTATTTAAGTTGCTGCAAATTTAATAATTTTCTTCTTTACGGCTGCATAGTATCCTATCATATACATGTATGAAAACCACACTGAGATACCACCTGCCTCAAGTAAGAATGGTCATCATTAATAAAATAAAAAAACAACAGATGGTGGCGATGCGGAGGAAAGGGAACACTATTACACTGTTGGTGGGAATGCAAACGAGTTCAACCTCTGTGGAAAATAATGTGGCGATTCCTTAAAAAACTAGAAACTGGCCTTTCATATGACCCAGCAATTCCCCTTCTGGGAATATACCTAGAGGAACTTAAATCACTCTTCAGAAGTCATACCTGCACACTCATGTTTATTGCAGCACTATTTACAATAACAAAAACATGGAACCAACTGTGCTGCCCATTAAAACTGGACAGGATAAAAAAAACAATAACATATTTTAACAGAGACACCTAGATTAGTGTTTGACTGTATAACTGGAGACTGTAGCCTAGACCAGTTGATGAATCAAAAAGATCATCACATCTGCTTTTTAGGAATACTAAGGAGACCATTTTTTAAAAATGGATTAGCTATTTTAGTTTCTTACACAAAAATACACTTTAAAATCCAAAGGATATGAAATTGAAAGGAAATTAGAGCCTAAGGAAGATACATAAATTCTTTTTTTTCTTGGGTCACATCCATGTTGTGCTTGAGAATTCAAATGAGTGATAAATTTCAGGACCTATCTAATACTTTATTTATCTTTGTGATCATCTTGTGGATGTTGATTGACTAGGTTAAGAGAAGGCTGTTAGAAATTGATTAGCAGTCTTAATGAATGACAAATCAATTCATTATAAGCAAAAAATTATTGTTACTGATGATACTGGTAAACAGGTAATTATTTAAATGACAGATTTAATAGTTAATAATTAAGATTAATAACCAAATTCAAACTGAACATAATTATTGATGCTAATAACAAACCAGTTGGAAATGAATTAATTAGATGGACTCTTTGGTATCATTTATATGCATTGTTTTGAAAGTAGTTGTTATAGGTAGGGTTTCAGAAACACATTGTAATTTATCAAGCTACCATTGCTGACCCCATAGTCAAATATAGGTAGCCACTTTTCGCATTAAAGGATATATTCAAGCTTGCAATTTTATTTTATTTCTTCGACACTCTTTAATAAAAATAGGAGATTTTCATAAGAAGTACATCCTTCATATCTTAATAATGAGACCATTGTTACTTATAGCATCATACAAATATTTAGTGTCCCAATCCACATTTCATTTCATTTCATTTTGTTTCGCTTTATTTTATTTTATATCTTGAGTCAGGTCTTACTCTGCTGCCCAGGCTGGAGTGTGGTAATCATAGCTCATTACAGCCTCAACCTCCTGGGCTCAAGCAATCCTTCCATGCCTCAGCCTCCCGAGTAGCTGGGAGTACAGGTGTGTGTCAACACACCCAGCTTTTTTTTTTGGTTGTTTTTTAGAGATGAGGCCTCGCTATGCTGCTCAGGCTAGTTTCAAACTTCTGGCCTCAAGTGATCCTCTCACCTCAGTCTCCCAAAGTACTGGAATTACAGGCCACCATGCCCAAACCCGATCCACATTTTAATACGATAACATTTCATTGTGTTGAAATCTAGCCCTTAGTATGTGAGAAAATGTGATGGTTTGCCAGGCCAAAACCAGATATATATATTTTTAGCATGATATTTTCTATATTTCAAATCAATACCATACTTTGTGCCCTTTTCAATATTTAAAAATATCAATGGCTGAGTTATTGATGTTTAAAAATGCTCAGTAAGTGTTCATCATCTTTTTCTTCATTATGTATACTTTATAATTATAACACTTGCTCATGTTCCCTATCCATTTTGCACCAGCTCTGAATTTTGCACTTAGATTTCTTCAATCCTTCAGTAAACAGCTTCTTCTCTTTCCCCTGGCCTTCACAATCTTCTCCATCTTCTCAAAGCCATTGGCAGAGGGCACTGAATGGATGCCAAGGACTTGGGATTCAGGGTCTTCCTCTCTCAAGGCGTCTGGCTGACTCAGAGATCCTGGATTCTCTTTTAGTCTCCACAGCGGGCAGTGGTCCACCATGTGTCCCAGCAGGGGCTGAAAAGCTTCCAGGCTATGCAGTGCTGAGTCTCTAGCCTCCATTGGGCTCTGTGACTGCAGTTGTCCTCTGTATTAGTCACAACACACCTATTGCATTTATCACTTGAAACTCTACTTCCCCACCCCTCATAGACATAACTGCCTATCCACCCTCTGAAAACAATGTTTGGAGACTCTGAAGTGACAGTTGTTTACCTTGTCCAAGTTAGTATGTTTACTGAAAGCTCTATTGTCACCACTGATTTTCTAGTCTCACATTCACATTGGGACATAGAAGACTTTTACCAACATCCAGGAATATCCCTTCTTTCCTTACTTCCTCCTTCCCTCCCTCCCTCCCTCCCTCCTTCCTTCCTTCCTTCTGCTGGCCTTCCCTCGCTCCTCCTTTACCTCTCCCTTCTCCCTCTCCTTCTTGAGGAGGCAAGTAAGAGATCTAGAAGTATGTAGCACAAAATATTGACTTACTCTTTATCACTTGTTTCTCTTCCTTTACCAAATTGACAATCTAGGATATATGCTATTATTTGTTTCATCTGCTATACGAATGTGCTATTCAGATGACCGCTTGACTACCTAAGCCAGACATTTTGTTCCTTGCTTGTTTGATCCTCAAACAGTTGTATGATGTTACTATCCTTGTTTTATACTTGCGAATGCCAAGACTCAGAGGGGTCAAAAATTTTGGCCATCATTATAAAGCTAATGAAGGACTAGGTGACATTCAACCCTAATTTCAAAGCCTGTCCTCTGACAGAATTAACAGCTAACTTCGGTAAAATATCTACTGTGTATCAGGCACTATTGTTGTAAGACTTCTACATGTGCTAACTCATAAGCACCCTGATGATTAAGCGTGGCCCCCACTTTTCAAATTAGGAGGGTGGACAGAAAAGTTATGTAATCTGTCCAAAGCCATCCAACTAGCAAAAATCTTGGCAGTCTGGTTTCCAACTCCTTATGTCTAACCTGTATATCATAATGTGTGACATCAAGTTGTAGAATTCACGACTTACAATTGTTGTTATACTGTCACTAAGAAGAGAAAGGGAATGGTGGTTTGATTAAGGCATTCTTGGACTGCAGCAAATATTGACTTTTCTTTTAAAATTGTCTTAAAAGGAAGTAGATGTTGATGGAATCAACCTGATTAAGAATTTGCCTTAGCCGGGCTCGGTGGCTCAGCCTGTAATCCCGCGCCTTTGGGAGGCTGAGGTGAGTGGATTGCCTGACCCCGCGGGTTCGAGACCCGCCTGGGCAGCGAGACCTCATCTCTACCATAAATCAAAAAATCAGCCGGGCGTGGTAGCGCATGCCTGTAATTCTGGCTACTTGGAAGGCTGAGGCGGAAGGATCGCCGGAGCCCAGCAGGTCGAGGCTGCGGTGGCCGGGAGCGGCCACTACACTCCAGTCTGGGCGACAGAGTGAGACTCCAACTCAAAAAAAAAAAAGAATTTGCCTTAAATTTTAGGCTGCTTGTCCCACATGTCACTAGGGATTCTCATAAACATCAATTCACTAATTTACACTGGAAAAATTATTTTTAAAGTTCACATTTTTTAAACCATAAGACTTGGTAGAATTTTGTAATCTAAGAAAATAACTTTCCTTGGCAGACTTTAGAGAATTTGGTAGTGGCCTCCTACAATCTATGTGCTGTGAACTTAACTCTTGAAAACAGCTGCCTTTCTAGAGAAATCACCTCATTCAGAAGAGATGAGTTTTCTGTTTCAAGATTGGTATGAGATTGGTACAGGATAGCTCAGTAATAAATAGGATAGCTCAGTAATAAATTAACCAGTCCACAAGAATATCATAATGCTCTGTAGTAGGAATTGAAATTATACTTCACATCCAAGCCATTATGTGATATTTGTCAAAGAATCCTGTAACAGTGCTTCAAGGATTTATTAAGATATACCCAGCCAGAACTTTTTTGTGTGTTCAATACTCCTTAAAGCCTCCTCACAATTTACTGGCAGTTTTTTTCATTTTATGTTTTGTTTCTTTCTTCCTTTATACTCTTTCTTTTATTTCTAAGGTTGGATGCAGTCTAGTGTAGGATACAGAAAGACTGGTAATTGTTTAGAAATAGCCATTTCAAAGCCATGGTCAAAAGGGATTGCTGCTTCTCAGATTTAATAATAGATCAGTTAAATAACCTGGCACATTTTTTGGTTGGGGAAGGGAGAAGTAAAGGATGGGGTTGAAGTTTCTTTGACAACAAAATCACAGCATTCTTTTGCCTGAAAAACTATATGCCAAACTCAGCATCCTTCAATAACACACCAGCCTACCAGATGCCTTGGAAGTGAAGGTTTTACAGCTCTCTGGATCTTAAGGAAGATCATACTCATCTGGTGAAGGTAGTGTGAGATGTTGAAGAAGTTCTTATGTAGATCGGTGAAATACAGTGAAGAAAATAAAAATGTAGCTCTTCTTTCTACACTATCTTTTAAAGATAGATATGCAGGATTGGCAGAGGTGCCAAGGGAGGGAGAGGAGGACACATCTCATCAATAAGGGTACCTGACATTATACTAGGTGAAGTGGGGACCAAAGTGAGGCCCAAACTTTACCTACACAATGACCATTTGTATACCTAACCCTGAATTGTATCCTACATCTTAAAAAAAAAAAAAGATAGATATGCAATTTTTTTTTTTTTTTTTGAGTTGGAGTCTCACTCTGTCGCCCAGACTGGAGTGCAGTGACCATTCCCGGCCACCGCAGCCTCAACCTGCTGGGCTCCGGCGATCCTTCTGCCTCAGCCTTCCGAGTAGCCGGAATTACAGGCGCGTGCTACCATGCCCGGCTAATTTTTTATTTATAGAGATGAGGTCTCACCAAGTTGCACAGGCGGGTCATGAACCCACGGGCTCAGGCAATCCACTCACCTCAGCCTCCCAAGGCACGGGATTACAGGCTGAGCCACCGAGCCCGGCTAATATGCAAATCTTAAGTATCAAAAGATTTCATGAAGAAAAAGATTTGTTTTTATCTTGGAAGAGAGATTTGAGTTTTAGAATTTCATTTTCTGCAAAGAAATTTAAATTCCATCAAAATTTTCTTATCCTGATTAATAAAGCTTTACACTAGTCGATACTACTATTGAGAGAGGCAATTTGAGTCCTGTTCAGGATTAATGTGGTATACTGAGTACCAATTACCGTATCCTACAAAAGAAAGATATGTTCAGAATGTTTTTATTTAATCTTGAGATTATTCCCATCACTAAATTAGTGTCTTCTTTAAATAGCATCTGGGCTAGAATGCTGTAGAGCTGCTTAATGATGACCATTCATTAAGTGTTTCATGCCACATTTTATTTCTGTTCTTTACTACAACTCTATAAGTTATGTTATTATCCCCCATCTAAATGAAAACAAGGGTCAAGGAAGTTCAGGAATGTGCCCAGGGACACACTGCTGATGTTTGAACTGAATCCCCTGTTCTTTCTCCATTTTAGAATGCAGCATTTTGGCTGAATGTTTGCTCATTAATTTATTGTGCTAAAATATGCATGTCTTTTTGCTTACATAATCCTTTATTTTCTTATCTTCCTCTTTCTTCCCTGGCCCTTTTTGGAAAGTCTTGTGTACAGCTACTTTACTGATAAAACTTTCACTGACACCCTCTCCCTGCACACCAAGAGTGAGTTCAATGACTTTCCAAAGTGCTTCTAAAACATCATGTCCTACCTATGGCAGCACTTTCCACACTGTACTGTGATTTCCTGTTGTTTGTATAGTTCAGCAGAGAGAGCAAGGATCTCATTCCCACCTCCACTAGGAGCCCCCTAGAGTGTTTTTAAGAAATACAAATGTCTGGGACCTACATTTAGGAATGAAATTCACAGATTATTATTTTATAATTGAGTAGTTAATTTTAATGTAGGTTGAGCGTTGACAGCAGATAAATTCAAGAGCAAGGATAATTCAGCCATATTCCCCGAACTTAGTGCCATCTCTGATACATAACAGATACTTAATAAATAAGGATTGCTTGAATGAATGAATGAATTTTAAAATGCTGACTTCCCATGATGTGTGCAATGCAAATATCTTATTTATTTCTTTGATCATTGTATGGTTGTTGACTCCATTACTGGAGGAATATCATCAAGTATTGAGCAGTAGTCATAAAACTAGGCCTAAATTTAGTTAGTGTTTTCTGGTTTTCACAACCAAGTTGTACTTGCCTTTGGAGCTCAGCGCAGCAGTTATTCTATGTTGCTTCATAAGAACTCAAAACTCAAGAAAAACACAGCTTACTGAGATGAATAAAGTTTTGCAGTAGTGCAATCAGCATGTGAGTGTTCCTGCAAGTCTGTTTGGGATTGCTATGTTATATTCTGGTCAAATTTTGTATCAGAAAGCAAGAGGTATTTTTGAATTCACCAACCTGCTAAAGGATACAGGCACCAGCACACAGCGGAATACTGCCTTGGGCAACTTCATGAGAGAAATTGATAGTTTCCCTAGGTAGCCATCAGGATATTTCTAGATTTCTTAGAGCCATAAGAACATTAAGTGAAGTTTTTAGAACTATAATATATCCTCCAGCTCTCATTTCAATGGCAATCAATGTTCATAGTCCTCTTTTGAAAGCACCGAAAAACATGCTGTTATAATTAATGTCACTGAGGTATTGTTTTTCCCTTTGCTTTCTGTTTTGTTTTGTTTTCATTTTTACTAGAAAAGTTAGGCAAGTTATGAGACGGATGTCTTATATGAAAAGCTATTATGTAACTTGAAACAAAAGGCCAGTCTCTAATAATAGCTTGATGTTGGGGGCACTGAGTAAATTTACTTGAATTAGATCAATCATGGAAATTCTCCAGGGCACCATACTTCAAGCTGGCAAGAAAATTCCAGACTCATTTGACGTATGCATGGTGAGAACAACAAATAGTTTTAAGGCCAGTTTGGTAAAGGTTTATAAATTTGTCAGTTGGTTACGTCTCTGCATAGGATCATAAGTAATTGTAGTGTTGACAACTATAGACTCTTGCTGGGGGTTGTGTGAAATTTAATTCAGCAATTCAGTACAAATCAGTAGCTGCTTATTGAGGGCTCACTATTTTCAAGACTGGGCACTTTGAGGTGAAGAAAGTTGAGTCAGACAAGGTCCTCCCTTCAAGGAACTTACTGTTGGGTAGAAAAACTGCAGTTTGGATTATAAAATACAGTCCATTGCAAAAGAAATTAGCTTTATAGAGTAATACAATGGTAGAGGAGATTGATATAGGAAATGTTAAGTAGTTTCCTATGCTCTGTGAATATACCTTTTAATCCATTCAACTGTAATCAGAAATTTCTTTGATAAGGGACGTTTTGAAAATATGATAGGCATATTATTTGTTTTTAAATTAAAATGTAAATCACTATGCACTTGTGTAGACATGAAGAGCATATCTTTACCCTAAGTATTTTAATCCAAGATGCTTGGGAGGAAAAATTTCTCTGAATTAACCTTTATAAATAACTCAGTTGTATTGATCCTCAACTAATGAATTCAAGGATTGCCTATACCCATTTGTTTAACAAAGTACAAATCTTAACATCACTGTTAAGTGCATTAGTTGATGGGAATGAACAACACGTACTCAGAATAGTGTTTAGGATGCTGAAGTTGCTGAAGTCTTATATGAATTGGAATATTTTGAAAGTTTTCAGGTTAAATGCAGTGCTGTACTACATTAGGGCATTAACTAATATGGATACACAGACAATAAAAATTTTTATAATCTGTATTTTCAGAAGTTTTTGATTTTTATTTACCACATCTAGGTTGCCCAGTATACTACCAGTTCCTCCCAATCTTTCATTCTTTTGTTTATTCCTTTTCTGCCTCTTGTCTAGTTTGGTGCTTTTATATATCTCATCTAAACAAATGTACATAGTCTAAGGCAAGGTTTTGCAGCTGTGGTACAATTGACATGGGGACAGTGAGTGTTTCTCCTGTGAGTGGCTGGTTATCCTTTGTGTTGTAGGATGTAGGGCAGCTTACTGGCACTAGATACCAATTGCACACATATCCAGTCATGATATACAAAAAGTCAGTCACATATCCAAGCCTCATGGAGCAAAGAACATTCTCTTCAAGCCTCCTGTTTCTCTAGCTCTACCCTCCCTACACACACAAAAAAAAAGACCCAGAGAGGGACCCTGAGAGATGGACCCTCTACAGAGGGACCGTGAATAAGTAGGAACCATAGGACAATGTACCACATACTCTCGAGTTATCTTAGGACTTTCTTTATATTCTTAGTGTTCTGAAAAATGTGTAATGATGTGCCCAGATGTTTCTTTTATTTATTCATTATGCTGGATACTTGGTGTTATCTACCCAACCCAAAAGACTCATACCTTTCCTGGAAAAATTTTTTTGATTGTCTTTTTAATAATTTCTTCTTTCCTGTTCATTCTTTCATACTAGAAGCTGAAACATCTGATTTGCTTTTACGTGTTCCTTTTATCTTTCTGATTTTTAAACATCTATATCATTGTTTTATCTCTTTGCTCTGACATTTTTCTAGGCATTTATTTCAAAATTTTTTTAAAGATTTGGCAATAGCAAATGGTTATTTTCATTGTTTTTTCTCAAAATATTTTTTTCTTGTTTCATGAATAGAAAACATTCTCGGGCCCCTGAGTAGATTCACCAAATTATTTTAATATACTTTTCTGTTTACTGCATTAGCTCCATTGCCCTCAGAGTGAGCGTTTCTGCTTGTTTCTCCTGGTTCTCCATTTGTCACTAGAGGCATTATGAGGGAGTCAGTCTTGTGCTCTAGGACGTTGCATGTCAAGTGGTGGTGATCCAGTATTCAGGAATTCCAAGGCTCCACTTTGAGACTCCAGTATTCACACAAGAGCCTCACCTTTGGCCAGGCAGTTAGTTAACTCAATGCCCTTTTTAAGGCTTCCCACCTACACTCCAGAGACTGCCTTACATTTTCCAGCCTGAAGACATGAATGTGAATTGATATCCACCCCTGGCAACAACACAGGAATTGTAATAAAATCTATGTTGCTCTTTGCAGAGTCCATTAGGAAATGAAGATGTATTTGTGTTTCTATAAGGTTGTGAATTTCACAAAGCTTGGATTTTATGCTGGTATAGAAAATTCAGTCAAGCCTTTTACTAAGTAAGCATAACTCAAGTTGGTCTGGCTCCCTCTGCTCCTTGTCAATGTGAATATGAATGTTAGATGATTTGATGAAGGGCCCTAGAGCACAGACATTCAAATTTTTTAAGTCTACAGTTAACAGTAATACATTTTACATCAAGACTCAGTAAACATATATAAACATAAATATGCATTTAACTGACTTAAAAGTTTCAGGAAATGCCTATGTACAAAACAGTTATATATTTTCTATTTCAGAGTTTAATATTCTGATCAAGATTTACTAAACTGGTTTTATGACTTAATAATTCCATAACTTAAAACATTATGCTATTGAACATGGTCTTGCTAAGTAAATTTTTTTTAAAAATTTTAAAAATTTTAATTTTCAAATATATGTCACAAAAGACCTACTCAAATGGTATTGCCTCTATTTTGTAACACTATTTCTTAACTCAGAGCTTTATTGTGTGCGCTTAACATAATTCTCAGCAGCCTTTGTTATCTGGGTATTTTTTCCAAAGTTAAAATAGGAGAAAACCAGGAAACTAAAATGCAGACATGATACAATCATTGCCTAATATCATAGTGGATATACATGGTCTTGTCCTAATTAGGATACTGTGTGATCAGGCATCACCTGTTTCTTATGGCCTGGCATTTGCAAAGTATTTCAAACTGTTTTCATCAAAAAGAGTTGACCTTGCATGCTTGATTTTGGTCCATGTCTGCATTTAGAGATCCCCATAAGAATAGCCAGAAATGTGAGTAGCCCAAAGACCATCCTGCACATTTCCCTCTGGCGTTTGGTTACTGATGCCAAAAACCTTCCTAAATGTTTTAGTGAAAAACAGAGTCCATTACATTTGTACAAGATTGGCTGTGCATTCTTTAAGATTGATTAAAATCTGGAATGAGGATTTAACAAAAAAACATAAGACATTACACAAGAAAAAGAATTCTGTATTCAGAGTTCTTAGAAAACTAGAGACAATGGCAGTGAATTCTAAATTAAAAATACATTTCCGTGAAATAACCCATGACTGAAAAGTAACTGTGAGCACACCCATGGTTAACATCAATTGATTACGTGTTGGCTAAATGAGAATTTATTGTCAATTGTTATTTGAGGAGTTGAGTACCTTTCAAGTAGCTAGAAAGTTGCCTAAAGTATGGTTGTAAGTGGATTCTGTCATGCTACTGAAAAATCTCAAGTATTGGTTAACTTGTATGAAAGTGAACGTAAAACACTCCTAGATTATATTTTTTTCCTTCACTAAGGGTTGGGAGGAAGATGGCTTTTTAAAATTTCTAGAATGCTTCCAAAAAGAGTGTTGCTGAGGATTCCTTTAAGTAATAGCCACACAAATAACCTCAGATTACAGTGCCATACAACTCCATTAACTAGGTGAGGAAAAAATAGCAACATTTTCATTTTAATGAGATGCCAGCCCTTGCTGTCCTATGCATCTTAATGTCCTTGCTGTCTACACTGACTTGGGGCTCCAAGACTTGTCATTACTTGGCAATTCCTTTCTCTAATTTCTTGTGACACACAGTGCTTAAATCCACAAGAAATGTGAGGTGAGGCAGAGAGAATTCCTGCAGACTGACTTACTATATGCAGAAAACTCATTTGCATTATTCATTAGATAAGAACACTGATTTGCATCTCATTCTGGTTGTCTCCTTTAGGTGAAAAAAGATGCCAGAGAGCTCTCCATATTCTCCCAATTTTTATATTAATAATAATTATTAGGGGAATTAGACTTGATTGCTGTCCTGCACCATTTGCAATTAAAAAAAACAAAACACAAAATGCTCTAAACACCCAAACCTCCAAACCAATATGCATTTACCCTTTTGTGTTTAAAATATTTGAAGCTCTAACATTTGATAAAAGATCTGAATGCATAAATATATTTTATTGAAATGCAAAATGAGACATTTATGATCCATATCTAACATTAGAAATGGAAGGAGGAGGAAGTGGTAAAAAAAAAAAAAAAAAGTATAGGCATAAGTACTACTTTTAAGTCTCCCCAAATCTCATTTTAGAGAAATTTCCTAGCAACAGAAACACGCCACAGATTAGACGATACTGCCAGTAATAAATTCTCTCCTCCACCCTGTAGTCAAAGCCAACTGATGAGATTTTTTTGTTGTATTTTATTTTATGTTATGAATTGCTTTGCCAATTAAGATTATACTTTTTGTAACCTTTAGCCAATCATTATTTTAAAAAAATCACCGATGCCATACTATGTGCAGAGTTCTGTGGTGGCCTCTAGAGTTCCTATGTCAGGTATTGCTGGGCATGGTGGCTCAAGCCTGTAATCCCAGCACTTTGGGAGGCCGAGAGAGGATTGCCTGAGCCCACAGGTTCGAGACCAGCTGGGACAACTTGGCGAGACCTTGTCTCTACAATAGATAAAAAAATAAGCCGGGTGTGGTAGCACTCACTTCTAGTTCCAGCTACTTGAAAAGCTGAGGCAGAAGGATCACCTGAGCCCAGCAGGTCGAGACTATGGTGGCTGTGAGTGTGCCACTGCATTCCAACCTGGGTGGCAGAGTGAAACTCTGACTCAAAAAAAAAAAAAAAAAATTCTTTCCTTTGCCTGTAGTCCCAATTACCCATAGTCATATGAGGTCTGACAATTAGGTTCACAAACCATTCTAGAAAAAGTGCTTCATGCCTCATTGCTGAATATCACTATGGTCACCTTTGAAGTACTCCCCTTGGGAAGCCATGTGCTGACACCAGTGCCTAGTCCACCCATCAAAGCAATTTTGGGACTCTTTTTCTGGACTGGTTGTTAGAGCTGTTGTCATTATTTGTTGGGGTCTAACAGTTAAATTTGTGAGCTTGTCACTGAGTGCTTATGTTGGCAGCACTGTACAAATAACTGTATTGGAACACCCTCCCTACTCCCTTCATATGGCCCCCAATCACTTTTTTTTTTACCTGAAGATAAAGGAAATATTGAGAGAAAGACAATTTGATGACCATTCAGGACTCAAGGATAATGCAATGATGGTTCTGATGACCATTTCAGAAGAAGAGTTCCAGAACTGCTTTGATGGGCGAACTAGGCACTGGTGTCGGTGCATAGCTTCCCAAGGGGAGTACTTTGAAGGTGACTGTAGTGATATTTAGCAATGAGGTATGTAGCACTTTTTCTAGGATGAGTTTTCAAACTTAATTGGAGTCTCATTCTTTTGCCCTGGTTGGTGTGCAGTGGCACTATCATGGCTTACCACAGCGTCAACCTCCTGGGCTCAGGTGATCCTTCTACTTCGGTCTCCCAAGTAGCTGGGACTACAGGTACATGCCACCAGACCTGGCTAATTTTTAAATTTTTTGCAGAAACAAGGTCTTACTATATTGCCTCGGCAGGTCTGGAACTGAACTCCTGGGCACAAGCAATCCTCCCACCTTAGCCTCCCAAAGTGCTGGGATTGCAGACGTGAGCCACTGCGTTCAGCCTGTAGCACTTTATTAAATGTCTTACAGTGATTCTCTGGGATTTTGAGATGTGAGCTGCATAGGAGACTCTGATCCATAATCACACTTTCAGTTGCATTCTTGGTACATTCATAAAGGAGAAGCAGGATGTAGTGCGGATGGCAACCTTCTTTATTCCCTCTAGAGAGCTTGGAACAGAGGATCCAGACACCATTCTTCTGCCTGCTGATTTGTTGCTATTCAATTGCCCTTCAAATGAATGATAGTTGTTATGAACATAGTGACAGGGATCCATCACAACATCCAAATATGAAAGAGAATTCCAATGATATTAAGGTGATATTGTAACCCAAAACATAGTGTCTGGCAGGCTGGGATGATTTGTTTTGAGTAGGGGTTTTGTACAAATTGTATATTGTTTCATCAACACGGATAACGGAAGATGGAATAGATTCTTTTGCTCTACTTTTTTCTGTCTCCCAAAAGCTTTTATTCAGTGATGGAAGGGGTTATCACAAACATTTATTATCCTTGTTCGTGGGGCAACCCCTCACCCAAATGCTGTTTATTCTTGTCTGGTCCCTATGTTTAATGCTGTGATGCAAAGCACTTACTTCTCTTCTTTATGGCTATATCTGGCACACTGCAATGGGTAAGGTCTTCTGGCATCCTCACCAGAACACCATTTTTGAAATAACCCTTGCTTGCATGAAACTGGAATCTTGTCTAAGCTCTGAGTTTTGGGAAGCAATCAATTAGATCCACTTCAAATTGTGTCTTTCTTGCAAGGGTGATTATTTCAATATATTTTTTTCCACTTCAAGCATTCAAACATTTTCAAATAGTAAAGTTGCATTTCACTTATTTAACTAGGGCCAAATGATGCCCTTTCAAAGTAACAAATATTAGTATTAAAAATTTGGGGCACCTTAAGCTTAGCTGTATTCATTCAGAATGATTATGCCTTTTGGAGATGACATTTGAATGTCAGCATGACTGAAAGTTTACTGTTATTTCCCCTCCTGCCCTCCTTACTTACCTCCCCCCAAAACTATGACTGATCTTAGCAAGTAGGATCACTACTTACCCCAGTTGTCCAAGTCACAAACTAGTATCCCTCTTGATCCCCCTTCCTCTCCTCCCTATGATCTGATTATGAGTGCTGTGTAGTAAACCACCCCAAAACTTAGTGACTTAAAGTAAAGAAGAACATGTGGGAGAAAAGATACGGGTTATAGCCATCTACATTTGGTAAATACAATCAGGCACAATCCACCTTCTGTCCACACTGCTCACATCCTTTCTACACATAACACACACCTAATCCTTCCCCCAAGAGTCCTGAAGTCTCATCTCATGACATGAAGTCCGGGATGTTGTTATCCAATTCAGGTCCAGTGCTGATGAGGCTCTTTGGATGCAGTTCTTTTAGCAAGGCTCCTCTTCATCTCTGAAGAGCTTTGAATGAAAGATCCCAATTGTCCTCCTCTCACATTCCAGGTGTGCAATGGGGGTCAGGCATAGGGTGACCACTGTAAACATCCCCACTCAGAAAGCTGGAGAAATGGGGGACACACAGCCGCCACTGTCCAACTGCAATTCTGAAATTCAGTTGCTGCCAGTCCCTTGATCAGGGCTCTGACCTACTCTCTCTTTTTCTGGCTATTAAATCAACCTTCCTGGCATTTGGCTCCACTCTCTGAGTTATTCTTTCTCTTCTATAATAAATGTCTCATGTTGCTGCTGAATAGTTTTCCCAATCCAAGTAGTTCATGGGTCCAGCAGGCCCACCCCCTTCATCTTATGGTGTATCTGCTCCTTTTCAGTTCCTTTAAAAACCCTTTGGACTTTCTGTGTATCCATTTATAAATCCACTACATTAGACAAAAGGCACACCCACAGGTCTCTTTAGTATAAGCCCTCTTGTACCGATGGGCTGTCTGTGGTGCATCTATGGGACATCACCCATAAGATTCTGAGATACTTATTGTTTAACAAAGGCAAACTCTGAAATCCTGAAGACTGTGTGTCTTTGAAAGGTTTATGAGGCACCATCTTAAATCTTTCTGAAGTTTTAATGGAGGGTTTTACAACTACACTCTTGTCTTCATCCTAACATTGAGACATTTTCCTAACAGGCCTTGGATTTGATCTTTGCACTGAGGCCCCTTCTCTCTTTGAAAATCTTTTTTTGAAGACACTGAAGGGCAATGTTTTTGTTTGTTTGTTTTGTTTTGTTGAAACCTAGCAAGGCCTTTGGTATATCTTCTCAAGTTTGCTTAAAAACTGAACAATATCAGCCGGGTGTGGTGGTTCACACCTGTAATCCCAGCACTTTGGGAGAACAAGATGAGAGAATTGCATGAGGTAGCAGTTTGAGACTAGCTCTGGGCAGCATAGCGAGACCTCATCTCTACAAAAAAAAATTAGCTGGGCATGGTAGTGCAAACCTGTAGTACTAGCTACTTGGGAGGCTGAGGCAAAAGGATCACTTGAGTCATAGAATCCCAGACTGCTGTGAGCTGTGATTATGCCACTGCACTCTAGCCAGGGCAATGGAGTGAGACCATACTCAAAAAATAAAAAAACAAATGGAACAATTGCTTTTTTCCTTATATCTGTCTGTACCTTATATATAGCTAAAAGAAACATGTTAACACTTTTAGCTTGTGGCAGTTGCCGGCAGTCCTTGGCTGGTGGCCGCATTCCTACAAATTCTGCCCTCCTCACCCATGGCCTTCTTCCCTCTCTGTGTCTCTCTGTCCACGTGACCTTTCCTCTTCTTATAAAGACTTGACTCATATTGAAATTGGGGTCCAGCCCAATCCACTGTGCCCTCATCTTTACTAATGACGTCTGCAAAATCACTACTTTTAAATAAGGTCACCATCTGAGGTTTGGGTGGCCACGAATTTTTGTGGGATCCCCTTTCAAGTCAGTACCTGGTGGAAACTCCATGGCCTCTATAACCACCTTGACAGTTACAGAGCATCATTTGTGCTGTGTTCCAATTGGATAAAAACAGCCACAGTCATACCATGGTTTAAAAGGAGGAGAATCAGACTCCACATACAGACTGTCAGGAGACTGCCAGAATCACATGGTAAAGATGTGGTGTGTAAGGTGGAGGTGGTGGTGTGCTCATCTTTAAACATGTAACCTGTCACACCCTTATTCAGTTTGTGGCCAAATTCTATCATTTATTTATTTATTTGAGGCAGGGTCTCACTCAAATTCTATTTTTTTTAAATTTATTTACTTATTTATTTATTGAGACAGGGTCTCACTCTGTGGCCCGGGCTAGAGTGCAGTGGCATAATCACGGCTCACGGCAGTCTCAATTTTCAAGCAATCCTCCTACCTCAGCCTCCTGAGTAGCTAATTTTTTTTTTAATTTTTTTTTTTTGAGATTGGGTGGTTCTCACTTTGTTACCCAGGCTAGTCTTGAACTCCTGGCCTCAAGTGATCCTCCCACCTCAGCCTCCCAAAGTGCTGTGATTACAGGCATCAGCCATTGCACCCAGCTTTATTTTTTAAATTAAAATTTTATTTGTATAGCTTTAGAGGGTACATGTTCAGTTTTGTTGCATGGATATGTTGCGCACTGGTGAAGCCTTGGCTTTTAGTGTAGCCATCACTCGAATACTGTACATGGCAGCCACTGGCTAATTTCTCTTCTCTCACCTCCTTCCCAACCTCCCAGCAGTCTGAGGTTCCAGTGTCTATTATTCCACTCCCTAAGTCCACGTGTACACATTATTACCTCCGTCTTGTAAGTGAGAACAGGTGGCCCTTGACCTTCTGTTTCTGAGTTATTTCACTTAAGGTAATGTCCTCCCGTTCCATCTATGTTGCTGCAAAAGACATGATATCCTACTGATATCCATAATAGGTCCCACATCTGTTCCCTTACCTCTTTTGCCCCCCAGTCATGCACAGCACCATCATCTCTCATCTGAATCATTGTGCTAGACTCTCCTCGGCACTTCTGGTTGTCTTACCTCTTCTAATCCACTCACCACCAAGTGGCAAGAAGAGTTGTCAGAACTACAGACTCATGTCCCTCTTCTGTTGAACCCTCTTTAGAGGCATCCAGTTACACGTAGAGTAAAATCCAGATGTGCCCCAGTGGCCTCAATGGCCTGCATGACCCCTCGCTAGCCTGTCCCTTAACTCTGTTCTATACGTGCTTCCTCTTCCTCATGCTCAGCTGCCCTGGTCTTCTGATAGCACTTGGACTCCTGTGTGTACCTTAGAGACTTTGCACTTGTGTTTTCTTCTGCCAGAAATCATTTTCTTTGGGTCTTTATCAAGTTCACATTCTGCACGCTCTAAGTTTCATCTTAAATATGGCCCCTTCAGATAGTAATGATAATCATAATTATAGTTCACAGTCTTTGGGGTTGGCTCAAAACACAGGCCAGACCCTGGAACTAGATATCCTACCAGAAGTCTCCCTTTAAATTCTTAGAATTCCCTGTGAAAGAGGTTCTGTTATGAGTCTTATTTTATAGCTGAGGAGCATGAGTCTTAGAGATGTTAAGTAATGTTCCCAAAGTCATGCTATTAACACATGTATGCTGTGTACTGGATATGAGGAGGCATAGAACTTAGAATTATACCCTGGGCTGTCTGGCCCCAGAGGTCCCTCTTCAAACTGCCAGACTCTGCTGCCTTTACAGAGAGGCTTGGCCCTCATTTTATTCTGAGTAATAGCATGTGTTTCTTTTCTTCATTTTACTTATTACTCTTTGCAGCGTTTTTTGTTTGTTTTTTGGTCAGAGTCTCACTCTATCACCCAGGCTAGAGTGCAGTAGCATGATCCCAGTTCACCATAGCCTCGACCTCCTGGGCTCAGATGCTCTTTCTGCCTCAGCTTCCTGAGTAGCTGGGATTACAAGTGTGTGCCACCACACTTAGCTAAGTTTTTTTTTTTTTGTAGAGATAAAGTCTCGCTGTGTTGCTCAGGCTGATCTCAAACTCCTGACCTCAAGCTGCCCTCTTTTCTCAGTCTCCCAAAGTGCTAGGATTATAGGGGTAAGCCACCATAAATACATATATTTATGTACTTATTTATTTATTATCTTTCTTTCCCACTAGTATTGAAGATTTCTGTTGATGTTTTTCAGGGTGGTATCCTAGCACCAACACGCTACTTAGCACATAATACATACTCAAGAAGTATTTGATGAATAAATACTGTGATGTGCTGGTAAATGTTTACCAGCTAGCTTTGCAGCTGATTTATAGCTCTTTTGAATTTTCATACTCTTACCACCAGCCAATTTCTACCTGCAAATGGTTTATAACAGCTGGCTTACAAGATTCCTGAAAATTAAGCTCTGGCATATCATTGAGTGAATGAACAAATGAACAAGTGAATGAGTGTTGTAGAGACAGTAGCTTACCCGTAGTAACTGTTTCCAGCAGGGTAGAGGGTTGTCCTTTCTGCATAAGCCCTTGTGGCTTTAGCTCCACAGGGATCCCAGACATTGGCATAAGAATCCAGAGCGCAGCTGTCATCAGAGCTGCAGAAGGACAAGGAAGGGTTAACTCTGCATCTGAGATACTAAATATCTCTGCAACACTGTGGTGAGAAACACTGAGACCAGATACTGTCATTTCTTCATCTTTTTTCACGGCCTCAGGTGTCAGTGAGGACACATATGATTCAGAAGCAAGGGCAGAATTACTTTGTTTTACCCTTTAAAGGGAAAGGGTGGCATAGATTGGAGTGAGAAGGAATGAAAAGACAAAAAAGGGGGGAAATTAATAATTTACATGAAGCCTACAAATGCTTAGTTACAGCTTTAGCTAGGAAGAGAAATTTTCTTGAGAATATTTGTTAGATTTTATGCGGCATGATTATATAAAAGACTGATGTTTGGTTATTTACTTCTAGGCATAATAGGCAATGGCATAGGCATTATTTTTTTAAATTACTCAGCATTGCTGACAATATCTTATTTGACAGTTTTTAATGGCAGAAGTATCCGTTTTTTTTCTTTTTCTTTTTTCCCAACACTTCCATAGTCCCAGTTGGTTAAGCTGGTAATAGATCTGAATGAATGTGTAGCTCTTGGTGGGACTGTGTTTGTATTTATCACCTTGGGTCTGAGAGTCCTGATGTATATTTCCTGGCTGCAGCACCAGGGTGGTGACACAAGGGTTGATGCTTGGATGTCTTGTTTCAGTCATGGCCAGGGTGTAATGTGTCTGTCATTTAACTGACAGGTCTATACCTTGGCCCCAACCACCACAATCCTTCATATTCTGCATAAGTAATAATCCCTATTATGCACATTCACTCTGGGATTTTGAATGAATACATTCTAAAATGCTCCTATTGGAAGCTCCAGAATCCAGAGTTTTAAAAATGCATGTGTAATTAATTTTGCTTAGAATTTTGAGCTAATACCAAGAGGAATGCCTTGCTCTGTCTCTATATTAATTTCCAGATGTGAGCCTAGAGAAACAGCGACCACGTTTCTCAAAATCACTTGAGTAATATTGGAGCAAGAATGTCTCTGTTGGAGACAAAAACATTATATTTTTGTCTCTTGGTAATCTATCTGTTGGTTAATGGGCCCACAACCCTCTAGACAGTTCACAAATCCACGTACCAGCAGATTTTTGCATTAGGATTCCTGACTTAGCTGAAAACTGAAAAATCACATGCAGCCAAAGAGTTCCCTATTGATTACAAATGTGAGGATCAAGAGTAAGTTATTCCAAGACAGCATATATTTAAATTTAAAATTGTCCTTTCTGGTAATCTCATTTTTGGATATTGGCATTCAAATCAATGGAATTTTTAAGGGCATTATTTCCACCCATTTGAGGGGCTTCCTATCCATTATTTGAAAGAATAGGTGCTGGTGTCCCAGTCATATTTTGAAAGACTGTGAAAATTTGGGTAAATTTAGAAAATAAAATAAAGTTTGGGGACAAAATTATAAGTAACTCTTAGATTTTTAAAATTTTTTTACTTTTTATTTTTTAATTTTAAAGATACAGAGTACAATTCAGGTTAGGTACATAAGTGGTCATTATACAGGTGAAGTTTGGACCCTTCCATGGTTCTCACTTCTTCTGGTTTGGGATCAAGTGCCCTTACTAGTGTTATGTGACCCCCCTCCCTTTCCTGGCAATGACCTGCTGCTGTCAATCCTTTTCATGTAGTATTATGATCAATGTTCAGGGTTCACTTATGACTGAGAACATATGGTACTCAGTTCTTTGTTTCTGTGATAGATCACTAAATAAGATAGACAAGTGGGACCTCATCAAACTGAAAAACTTCTGCAAAGCAAAAGAAAGCATTAAGAGAGTGAGGGAACAGCCCCCAGAATGGGAAAAAATATTTGCACACTGTACATCTGACAAAAACCTAGCATCCAGTTTCTACAAGGAACTCAAACATGCTGAAAGGAAAAAATACCAAACAGCCCTATTAAAAAGTGGGCAAGGTATATGAATAGACACTTCCCAAATTAAGATATATGAGCAGCCAACAGATACATGAAAAAATGCTCAGCCTCACTTCTCAGCTTTTTTTTTTTTAAGGAACGTAAACAATTAGTGGTCTCTAAAAAGAAAACTAGGAGTCAAAATTGGCAACCTTGTCAAATTACTCTACTGCTCAAATATCTTTTGTAATTTGCCAATATACTTGACTCAATTTCTTCCTCTTGAATTTGAGCATAGCACTATGATAGTATAGCTTTAAAAACAAATGACCTTTGGCCGGGCGCAGTAGCTCAGCCTGTAATCCCGAAATTTGGGAGGCTGAGGCAAGAAGATTGCCTGAGCCCGGGGGTTCGAGACCAGCCTGGGCAACTTGGTGAGGCCTCATCTCTACAACAAATCACAAAAACTAGCCTGGCATGGTGGCATGTGTCTGTAGTTCCAGCTACTTGGAAGGCTGAGGCGGAAGGATTGCCTGAGTCCAGCAGGTCGAGGCTGTGGTGGCTGTGAGAATACCACTGCACTCCAGCCTGGGTGATAAGAGTGAGACTCCAACTCAAAAATAATAACAATAATAATGATCTTCTAGGTGTATAATATATCAATTGTCCATCGTCCTCTCCAGTGCAAGAACCCTCTACAAAACACCCTGGACAAACAGACAGTTCTAGCTTAAACACACCTAAAAATAGAAAGTTCTCAATGTTCTAAGTCGGTTGGAACAAACAGCTATGACCTGGGAAGGTAAAAGTTTTTTAAAAATTTTTTTAAAGTGCCTTTCTTGAACATGTATTTGTATAACAATGTTCATAGCTGCATTATTCACAATATCTAAAAGATGGAAATAGCCCAGGTGTCCATTGACAGATAAATGGATAAACAAAATATGGCATATTCATACAATGGAGTAATAACAAGCCTTAACAAAACGAAGTACTGAAATGATGCTACAACTTGAAGATAGTGTGCTAAATGAAATAAGCCAATCGCACGGATGACAAATGTAGTATAGTTCCTCTTATGTAAGCTCTCTAGTGTAGTGAATTAAGAGACAGAAAGTCGAGTGGACAAAATTGTAAGTAACAATTCCAGGGGCTAGAAGAAGGGAGGAGTGGAGAGTTGTTCAGTGGGTACAGAGTTTCTGGTTGGGAAGATAAAAATGTTTTGGCAAGGGATTGTGGCAATGGTTATACAACAGCAGCAATGGACTCAACTCCACTGAATTGTACACTTGAAAATAGTTAAAAATAGTAAATTTTGTGTTGTGATCTTTCTTTTTATTCAATCAGGGTCTCATTCTGTCAACCAGGCTGGAGTGCAGTGGCATGCTCAAGGCTACTGCAGTCTTGACCTGCTGGTCTCAGGCGATCTTTCCACCTCAGCCTTCCAAGTAGCTGGAACTACAGACATGCGCCACCATGCTTGGCTAATTTTTTGATTTATTGTAGAGACAAAGTCCTGCTAAGTTGCCCAGGCTGGTCTCAAACCCCTGGGCTCAGGCAATCCTTTCACCTCTGCCTCCCAAAGTGCTGAGATTATAAACTTAAGCTACCATGCCCTGCCCATGAATATTTTGCCACAATTAAAAACAAAACAGCAACAACAAAAAGCAAGAGGAGGAAGCGAGGTACCCTTGAGCCTCTTTCTCTGTCATCTTGTACCCTCTGCTTGCTCTGTGTCCCTGGGTATCTGATGTCCACTTCGTACTTCTGGCCATCTTCTTTTTACACAACCATCGTGGTTGGATGAGCTAGCCTAGACTGTTTCCCAAGAGAAGAGTGAATGGATTTTCTTCAGAATCCTTGTCCCAAGGGCTGATATCAGTTCTCATGTGCCTCACTATGGTTTTTCCCAGGAGTCTTCTCACAACCTCTTAGCCCCAAAATCCCAGCTGTTAGCTGGAAATGCCCAGTGTCTGGAGATCATGTGCCAGTTTAGGCCCACTTCCTCTTTCCAACTTCCGGGGAGGTGGGGGCGGGGGAGGACAGGAACACAGACACGTAGAATATCCTGGACCCTCCCTCTCTTTTCCTCTATTTGCTATTTTTCTAGCACACCTTTATCTTGTTTGTTTTTGTCTGTCCAAAATGTGTACTTGGTTGAAAATTTCAAGATACAAATGCTATTCCTGGGTGGGTAAAAAGGTTTTTGTTACCATTACTGTTTTATATGCGTAAGTACCTTGTGCATGCTTGAAAATGACCAGGGACGCCTTAGGATTAGATTCTAATGTTCACTTTAATTCTCTTGGCACACATTATTTGATCAGATCTGACTAATTCTGAATAATGGAACTTAGACTACTGTGATTTCCTGAAAAATGAGAATCATTGACTAATTTTCAAAATAATTGAATTTTCTTCCTTTTAAATTCCATGTGTATCATAAACAAAGTAAACAGAAGCTAATAGGTAAAATGAGATAAGATACAAAATGATTATAATTCAAAATATGCTGGCATAATAATGAAATAAATGCCTTTGAACATATACTAATTGTTTAATGGTTAGATTCAGAAATTAAAAGTACCTTGGGCCCAGCTCATGCCTGTAATCCCAGCACTTTGGGAGGCCAAGTCTGGAGGACAGCTTGAGACCAGAAGTTCAAGACCAACCTGGGCATCTTAGTAAGACTTCATCTCTGTGAAAAATAAAGAAAAATGAGCTGGGCATGGGGTGCATGCCAGCTACTTGGGTGACTGAGGCAGAAGGATGACCTGAGCCCAGGAGGTCAAGGCTGCAGTGAGCTGTGATTGTGCCACTGCACTCCAGCCTGGGCCACAGAGACTCTAACTAAAACAAACAAACAAAACAAAACATCGGGTAGCTCTGCATTTGGAGAATAGGTCACATGCTCTGCTGATGGCAGGATTTTTTTTTTTTTTTTTGAGTTGGAGACTCACTCTGTCACCCAGACTGGAGTGCAGTGGCCACTCCTGGTCACTGCAGCCTTGACCTGCTGGGCTCCGGCGATCCTTCTGCCTCAGCCTTCCAAGTAACTGGAACTACAGGCGCGCACTACCATGCCCAGCTAATATTTGATTTATTGTAGAAATGAGGTCTCGCCAGGTTGTCCAGGTGAGTCACGAAGGCAGGATGATTTTCAAACCTGGTATTCTCTCCTCTCTGAGACCCCTTCCCCATCTTTGTTACAGTGGTCACCTCTCAATACTATTATATTTTGTTGTTCATTGCTCTTCTCATTTCCCTTAGCTATCCTGACATGATTCAAGTTCCACCTTGTCGCTGCTATGTGTCCGACTTGAACCTTTTGTGTTCTCCAAGCTGGGATTCCCAGCTGCCAATGGAACTGTCTCTACATCTCAGAGCAAACGGTGGCTCTAGATACCATGAACTGAACTTGATTTCTTTCTCCTCTTTGTTCATTCTTCTAGTATTTTCCCTGCCACTTCTTTGGCCAGAAGCTCCTCCTTGCTGCCTGATGGAGTTTGGATGTTTGTCCCTCCAAATCTCATGTTAAAATGTGAGCTCCAGTGTTGGAAGTGGGGCCTAGTGACAGGTGTTTGGGTCATGGAGATAGATCCCTCATGAATGGCTTGGTGCCATTCTTAAGTTTAATGAGTGGGTTCTTGCTCTGATACTTCATGCAAGAGCTGACTGTTTAAAAGAACCAGGCATTCCCCTCCTTGTTTGCTTTTTCACTATGTGACATACCAACTCCCCTCCCCTTTTGTCCATGATTTTAAGCTTACTGAGGCCTCACCAGAAGTGGATGCCGGCACTATGCTTCTTGTACAGAAGCCAAATGAACCTCTTTCCTTTATAAATTACCCAGCCTCAGACATTCCTTTATAGCATTGCAAAACAGACTAAAACACTCCCCTAGTAATAACAAGAGTTTGTCACTAATATTACGGAACACTTACTGTGTATTGGGCATTTCCATATACAACAGCCCTTGGAAGTATACTTAATTATATCCTCAGTTTACAAATGAGTCAATGTCAGTCAAGCAAAGTTAAGTAACTTGTCTAAGAGTCCCAAGTGAAGGTTCTGGTATTAAGACCACAGGGCCTATAATTTTAAGGCTGTGCTTTGCTAGCTTCCACAGTAGATGCTGATTCCCAGGTCGTAATGTCTCTCAAATTTATCTCTTCTCTAAATATTCCTCCACTGTCTTAGCTCAAGCCCCCATAATTGCACCTGTAATATTCCAACTGTCTCTTAATTTCACTGCCTCCAATTTCACTGCACTTAGATTCATTCTCTTTACTGCTACCAGACTAATTGACCTTCCTTCCTCCTCCCGTTCTTGCTTTATTTCCTTCCATTTTCCTCTCCTTCCTTCCTCTTTATCCTTTCTTTTTTCCTCCCTCTCTTCCTCCCTCCCTCCCTTCCTTCTTCTGAGTGATTCAAAAAAGAAAAGAATGATCATGTCTGTCTTCTAATTAAACTTTTCAAAAGCTCAACATTGCCTTTCCCTATCAAATCCAAGTTCTTTAGCTTATTGTGATTAAATCTCTGAATTCTTGCCCAGGATTTTTGTCTCACCATTTACCTATTGAGTTCCTTACACATCACTTCCAGCAAAGCCCACCTGAGGTTGTCAAAGCATTGTGCCTTCTGATCTTTGAACCTTTGCATGCACTTCCTCCCCTGCCTAGAAGTCCCCTTTTGCTGGCTAACTCCTATCATTCTTCAGAACTCAGCCTGTAGTAGCACCATCACCACCATGTTCCAGTGGTACTGTGGGCTCTGGGTTTCCCCAAAGCTTTTAATGACAGTAACCAAATGGTTTTGAATGGTTATGTCGGGTGGTGACAAGTGCAAGGAATGCTCTGATTTGAAATCCCTTCCTCACTGGCCTTCACAGCATTCTCCTGGCCATTTCTTATTTTCCCTTAGTTAATTATGTCTTAAATCAGTACCTCTTTTCAGAAACACAAAAGCTATCAGTCTCCTCTTTTCTCTTGTAACTTTTCCAGTTAACTCAGCCAGTGTGATGAATACTTATCTGTTTTCTTGTTCTTTTTCCTCCCTTTTCTCTTGTATCTTTTTAATCTGATTGCAAAGAGACAGACCCAGTTATGATTCACATATGCAAGCTGACATCTGTATGCAAGAAAAGAAAACTCAAAATGTTTAAAAGTAACATTGTCATAATAACACCGATAGCATCCATATGAAATGTGTTTAAAAATTTCTAGACGACTCTGTCAGGTCTTCACAATGTCTCTATTACCTTCTGATCTGTCTTAGTACCATGCCTCTACCTCCCAAAACATCATTAAAAAATAAACCAGAATATATTTCCTATTAGTTTTGTGTTCATTAATTATTAATATGGCAACATCCTTGGTTTCTACTCCATTTTTAATTAAAAGTATCTGCAATGATTGAGCTAGAATATGGGTTACACAGACTTTTATGGGTTGACCTGGAAACTAATAACCGTTTGTAAGAGTGCTTCTGGGAGGGGGGAGGGGAAGACAGTCCAAGTTTTAAATAGCTGCCTTACAGACTTTGAGAAATAACCCTTTTGGAAGCTGTGGTCTTCTTACATTCAAATTTGTTGAAGTGTCACTGCATATTTAAAGAAAACGTAAATTGTTTTCCATATGTGTTTAGGGAACAATGAAAATGTGGTGAAAAATGCATGTGTTTTAGCAGATCAGCATTTAAATGCCACTGCTGCCATTTATTCTTTCTGTGTTAATGAGGACTTTGCTTAAGCTTCCTGAGCCTCAGTTTCCTCATCTGTAAAGTGAAGATTAAATTGTCACAATTCTGCATCTGCTCTTAGCAAATTATGTCGCCTTTATCTTCAAAATATATTCAGAATTCCAGAATTTCTCTTCACCTATATACCACCATCCTTGCCCCAGTCATTGTCACCATCACCTGGGTTGTTGCAATCGTTTCCTCTTTGGTTCCCTTTGCCCCTGTGCCCCTACCACCACCTCCGTTCAGTCTGTTACCAATGTGGCAGCCAGAGTATAACTATTAAAAAGTAAGTCAAGCCTGGGCATGGTGACTCACAGCTATAATCCCAGTACTTTGGGAGGTTGAAGCAGGAGGATCACTGGAGCCCAGGAGTTTGAGACAAGCAAGGGAAACAAAGTGAGACCTCTTCTCCACAAAAAAATCAAAATAAAACTTAGTTGGGTGTTGTGGAATATGCCTGAAGTTGCAACTACGTGGGAGGCTGAGGGAGGAGGATCACTTGAGCCCAGGAGTTTGAGATTGCAGCAAGCCATGATTGTGCCACTGCACTCCAGCCTGGGTGACATAGTGAAACCCTGGTGGAGTGGGAGGTAGTGGGATGGTAGGAGCTAGTGGGATAGATGTGGAGTCCTTGGGTCTGCTCTTCAAAAAAAAAAAAAAAGTAAGTCAGCTATGCCGTTTACTTGCCCAAAAGTCTGTAAAAGGTTCCTATTTCATTTCGATAAAAGTCAAAGTCTCACTATGCCATAAAAGGCCCTACACCATTTGATTTCTGTCCCCCACTATTCTCAGCCCCCTACCTACAAACACCCTCTCCCACCTATGTCTTGGCAGTTCCTCTCTTGATCATTTTTCCAGCCAGTGTCCTTCTTATTCTTGGTATCTTCCAGATCTGTATATGTGCTGTTTGTACGGCCTAGAATGTTCCCTGGATAGCCAAATGACTTGTTCCCTTATTTACATCAGCTCTGACTCAAATATTGTATAATGCAGTGACTCCAAATCTGTGGGGGCTTATGTATCACCTTTACCTATTCCAAAGAAGTCACCCCAAGGTCCAACAGGGAAAGACATTGGTCTATCTTACAGGAGGCACTGAGGGTGGCAGGTCGGTGAAAAATCCGTGTCTTGGTGTAGTACAGCAAGCAGTTTATAATCAAGCAAGATAATTAGTTGAATTGCTACACAGTGTTTACAATTACACTGATTGAGAGTGATGACTACATTGCTTTCAGCTTTGTTTGGTTACCTTCTTCCCATGACTCATTGCCAGCCTTAGCCAGAGGCTGCTCCTTGAGGGAGGGGAAGAAACAGTCTATGTCCAAACAATACCCCGTATATGAGGGGAGGACCCAAAAAACCCAGAATTCATTTTTGAAAATATTGTGTATTTACTCTTGCATGTTTAAATGTCAGTCACCTTCAAAGTGCTCTCTGTTTGATGCAATATACCTATCAAGATGCTTTTTCACTGCTCAAAAATAGTTTTTGAACTTGTCAATGTTGATGCCTTCTAGTGCTTCTGTCGTTTTTAGTTTCACCTCTTCCATATTGGCAGTGTTTCCCTTTGAGGACTTTTTCATCTGAGCAAACAACAAAAAGAGTTGCTGGGGTTGAAATCCAGTGAATAGGGAAAGTGGGCACGGCGTCCTGCTTTTTTGCCTGCATAGTGTAGGCAAATCACTCATCATGAAATGGGCAAATGCAATAAAAGAATCTCTAAAAAACAATTCACTGAAGCCAAACACAGCCTCTCACAACAACGCTAGCTAGTACAGTGGTGTCGATGGGTTCCTAGAACACTTACCTAGTGGAAGAAGCCTGTACTACAAGGAGCCCACTTTCCAAAAGATAATTATGTTCATTGAGGGGGTCCCCTCTCTTATTGTCTTCTCAGTAAAACTTTCCTGAGGTACCCTTTCTGAAATGGCCAGTGATCTTTCTACCATATCCCCTCCTCATATCCTCTTCTGCTTTTTCTCCTTCATACTCACCAGTCTCCAAATACTCTATTTTTTTTTCATTTGTTTGTTTTGCTTATCCCACCTACCTCCCCCACTGGAATGAAAGCATCATGGAAGATGGGAAATCGTACACTATTTGTTCATTGTTGTACCCCCAGCGGTTAGAACCCAGGACCTGGCACATAGTAGGCATGATAACTTTTGTTTAATGTCTACCTACCTCTCTGGTTATTTCAAAGATTAACTAAAATAATCCATATAAGGGATCTACTACATGGTGGTCACTACATCTTATTTCCCTTCCATGCTACTGCAATGGCTACTGTCCTGAAAAATTG
Source organism: Carlito syrichta (assembly GCF_000164805.1). Lineage (NCBI taxonomy): Eukaryota > Metazoa > Chordata > Mammalia > Primates > Tarsiidae > Carlito > Carlito syrichta. Next base: position 1,245,877 of record NW_007253989.1, read on the forward strand.
TAAGTACACCATATAGTAACTCCAGCAGAGTGATGAAGAAATTTGGCTTTGGTGGGGGTTGGGAAGTGGGGCATGTGGACTTGTATGTAAATATAACTTTTTCAATTACCAGCTGATGATCTGTGGGTGATTTACTGAACCTCTCTGAGCCTCAGTTTCCCAGCCCCCATGGATAAAATGGGTTACAATTAACATCTCATTTTAGGGATTAAATAATATAGTGTATATAAACCACTCAGCACTGTGTCTGGCACAGAATTAGCACTCAGTAAGCTGTAATTATTAATATGGTGATTGTTTAGTATCTGGTCACGCTGGAACTGAGGGAAGGGAGATGGTGGGGGGCGATGGGATGGATGTGGAGTCCTTGGGTTCTTTCTTCAGTTTCAGTTCTGCCATGGAATAACTTTGTGACTCTGAGAAAAATAGCATAACCTTTCAGAGCGTCAACTTCTTTGTCGATCAAATAAAGTTTAATCATCATCTTGTGAGGAGTATATTAAATAATGCCAGCATATCATCCACGCAAGAGCTATTTGTCAAAAAGAAACTATTTAGTTTCTCTCTGAAGAAACTGTTATGAATTAAGTAATAAACTAAGTAACTAACTTGGATTAAAATGAAATTCCACATGCCATTATCCATATGAATTTTGAATTTGGGGTTAAAATGAATAAATAAAGGGAAAATATTGTATTTTAATTACAGATAATCTGTACCATTCAGCAATATATTTGCTTTTTCCCAAATAACAGCCCTAATGTTTGTCACATTTCTCTAGCTAGTGTCAAACTATGAAAACCTTGAAACCAGGCACGGTGACTCACGCCTGTAACCCCAGTCCCTTGGGAGGCAGAGGTGAGAAGATTGCTTGATCTCAGGGGTTAGAGACCAGCCTGGGCAAAATGGAAAGACCTCAACTCTACAATAAATAAAAAAATTAGCCTGGCATGGTGGCACGTGCCTATAGTTCCAGCTACTTAGAAGGCTGAGGCAGAAGGATCACCTGAGCCCAGCAGGTCGAGGCTGAGGTGACCAGTGTGCCACTGCACTTCACCCTTGGTGACAGGGTGACAGAGTGAGACTCCTACTCAAAAAAGAAAAGAAAAGAAAAAGAAAACCTAAACCTAGGGGTGATTCTGGGATGCGTGTATGCGTGTGTATGCATGTCAGAAGGTTAGGATTGCCAGAAAAAAAAATAAAAACACACTATATACAGTTAAATTTGAATTATGTATAAACAACAAATATTATTAGTATAAAATTTTAGTCTATAAAATCTTAGTATAAAATTGTTTATCATTTGTCTGAAACTCAAATGGGAGCATGCTGTGTTTGTCATTGCTGCATCTGACCAGCCTACAGGGAGTGCCAGTATTTCTCTGTGTGGTACCCTTAGGTGTGTGCTACAGATATGTGGTGAGTTCTGCAGCCCTTTGTTCCAGGTACTGAACCTAGGTATCTCTTTGTGCTGAACCTAGGTAGCTCTTTGCTTGCTCACCACTTCTCCCAAATGCTGCCCTTTGTGGCAGCCAATTAGATTGTCAAAGAGCCCTGTCATCAGACAAAATCTCAATAGAAGTAGCAACATCACCACTTGGAGATTGTGTGTTTCAGAAACTGTGTGGCGCGTGACATGGTGTTTCAACATTTAATTCCGTAATGAAATGGTATCCCTGAAGTTCTGCATGTTAGATAAGCGTGGGTTGACTATAGTTAGAATCACTGACTGCTAGATGTGGAAGGAGAGGCCACTTCAGCAACATTTTTTCTTTTTTTTTCGTGCGTGGGAGTCTCACTCTGTTCAGGCTGGGGTCCAGTGGCAAGATCACAGTTCACTGCAGCCTTATCCTCCTGAAGCACAGGCAATCCTTCCGCCTCAGCCTCCCAAGGAGCTGGGACTACAGGCATGAACTACTATGCTCAGCTAAATTTGTTGTTGTTGTTCTTGTTGTTTTTGATTCTTTGTAGAGATGAGGTCTCACTACGTTGCCTAGGATGGTTTCGAACTACTGGGCTCCAGTGAGCCTTTGGCCTTGGCCTCCCAAAGTGCTGGCATTACAGGTGTGAGCCACAGCTCCCAGCCTAGCCTTTTTATATCCGATAAGGAGCCTGACACCCAGAGAGCTCAGCATATTTGTGTAGGACTGCATTCTGACTGAGCCTAGCCTGGAATTTCAGCCTCCTGACTTCAGGCTCAGCTGGTTTTCCCCTACAGAGCTACCCTACAGTACTCCCTATCTAATCCCTGCCATGATCAGCATATGCTTTCACGCAGTGACAGGGCAAGGTCTGTTTTATTCTCTCTCTGGCCTAGGGTCATTTGGATGTATGGATGTAATTGATAATTTGGTGCATGTAAGCATTGTCATTCTCATGGCCACTGGTATTTTAAATCATAAAGTCACCACTGTTAGCATACTCTTCTATACATTACATTGGGTCATTAATGTGTTTATATAGAACTAATGATCTTATTCACAAACCCTTATGATAATGTACATTTCCCCCCATTCTTCAAGGTGCAATGCCAAGGGTCGATTCTAGTGTGACTTTCATCACTGCAGCTTATTTTGTGTCTGTGTTCTCAATAATTCTTTAAAATTTAAATTCTTTTTTTTTATAAGACGGAGTCTCACTCTGTTACCCGGGCTACAGTGCAGTGGCATGATCACAGCTCTTTGCAGCCTCAACCTTCTGAGTAGCTGCCACCAAGCCCAGCTAATTTTTTTTTTTTTTTTTGTAGAGATAAGGTCTCACTTTGTTGCCTAGGATAGAAAATTCTTCTTGATTCAAAACAAAGAATTTTTTTTAAAAGCTGTGACACATATGGAACAACTGGAAATTTGAACACTGACTTTAACAGTGATGTTAAATAATTATTCGCAATCACTTAGGTGTGGTAATGGTGTTGTAGTTACATTTAGAGACACTACAACACTAATATAAATGTGCTCTTGGGTTTGCTCCAAAATTTTATTGTGGAAGGAGGTGAGATTATGGAGGGAATAAATAAAACAAGATTGGGCATGAGGTAATTATTGAAGGTGGCCAGTAGGGATATGACAGTCGCATTACTCCATTCTGTTTTTGCTAAAATAAAATGATATCACAGGAAATCAAAGATTTTAGTGCTAATGTTCAGAGGACAGAAATAATGTTCGTCTGAAAGTTCAATACCTGTGTATCTGCTTTTTCTTCTTTGTATTCTTATTCTTTGGAAAAGTCAACATGTAGTCGAAAGAACTTAGAACTGGAGACTCGAAGTCTAAATTCTAGCAAATTTCTGCCTTTTGTAGTTGTGTGATCTCAGGCGAGACTCTTAATCTCTTTGGGTCTCAGTTTTCTCATTATGTAAAATGAGAACATTGTACTGTGTGGTTTCATAGGGCATTCAGCTCTAAAATTGTTTGACTTGATATGACATTCAGGCTTTCCATATCCTCCACAGAGCTGGCTCATGGTGTGTTTAAGTCCTCTATTCTGTCTCTATTAATGGAGAAATGGGCTATATTCGAGGAACAACTGATTTTTGACATTCCTATGGCTCTCCTGGATGTGAATTTACTATAAATTTCTTCTGATTTTTTTATTACTATCGCCAAGTTGACAATGTGTTATATAAATTACTTCTCACTTTGAAAAGTTGAAATTTCCTGGTGTGGTGCTAGAATATAAACTCTCAAGATTCAAAGAGTGCACCCCTTATTTTAGTATTTCAAGATTTTCTTAATAATACCGTATTTGCTACCATCTATATACAAAATTTTATGATTGTATTACCCTCAATGATGTCTCTAACCTTCTTAACTAATTCTTTTACATATTCTCAATTAGCAGGATGTTGTATTTTTCACCAATTTTATTGCTTCCTTCTTTAAACTGTCCCTAATTTCAATTTGGCACACATTACACATGTTGTATTTATGCCTTAGAAGGAAAAAAAAAACCCCAGAAAACTAAGGTGAGAATTGGGGGTACATGCAGCAGAACCCTAACTCACTGTAGGCCTGTCTTTGTAATCTCAACCCAAGTGTTAAATTTCATTTCAGTCCTATAATTATTGCAAAACATTTGCTTATGGAAAATGTGCATCGGGTACTATTTTATAGTAATACTAAACCTAAAGTATTATCTCATTGTCACATCAAAATTCATCCATTCAACAAATGTTTAATGAATGTCTTCTAGGTGTGTTAATTTTGAAAAGAGATTTCACAGGAAAGAAGGCTTAGAAGAAATTACCAGAGGACACAGATTTCCAATTTTAAGCTGATTTATTCATCAGAAAATGTTACTAGGAGACACTTGCTTATTCATACACACAGTCCTCCTCTTGCATAGATACTTCTAAATTACCATAATTAATTCAGTCCCAACTTTGGTCCTCATAAAGTAAAGTGACTATTTCAGTGGAGGCCATAATGGAATATCCTTAAGAAATTCATTATCACCTTTAAAAAAATCAGCCTGACTTACTCAGTATCTTTGTGGTAATCCATTTTATCAATCAGTAAGCTTCTGGACAAGGATTTGTTTGTTTGGTCTTTGTGAAGTAGTGATTCTTTTGTCCAGGATCTTTCAGGACTACTTTTTGTTTGATCTTAGTGGAGTCATGGGGTCTTCTGTCCACCTGTTAAAAGTACTTGGCATGACCAGTCATGGAATGCATCTCTTCTTCAGCCAGAAATGTAGTCCAGTAACTGTGCCAGGTTCTCAGACACTGTTTTTGTAACCATTTTTTAATTTTGCTATCAATTCTGACATATATTAGAGTAGGCACCATTGTTATCTAACTATTAAGCTTCACTCATTCATTCAATAAACACTTTTTTGAGCATCCACTGTGTGCCAGGTAGGTGAAAGAGTGACAAAAATAACAAAGACAACCCCAGTAACCCCTTTTTAAACTAGCACTGTTTGTCTGATCTCAAACCAGGCAAAATGGGGACCAAAGGAAGGCCCAAACTTTACCTGTACAATGTCCACTCGTATTCTTAATCCTGAATTGTGCGCCACATCTTTAAAATTTTAAAAATAGCATTTTTCTCTTTAGTAACACCTGGCAGCATATCAACTGATCTATATGCTGTGTGGTTGAGTTTGAGCAGTCTGTATTACCTTGCTCTTAGTGTATTGGGTTTCTTTTTGAGTCTTTAGGAGGATATTTTCACAAGGATTCTCATCAGGCTCAAGAAATACATTAGGGAAAGGAACATCCAGGGGAGAGTTTGGGCCAAATAAATAATTCTTCCTTCTTGGCCAACCCATTGGAGATGCTTTTGTTTCATTGCCTTTTTAATACTCTTTCATGAGGAACATCTCAAGACTTTTTGAAAGTTCAAATAATTTAGGGCCACCAGTTACCTCTTGTTTACATAGTTCTTCAGTTCTTCATTTAACTTGTTTTTGGAAAGGAGGGCTTGAGCTTCCATTTGAAAAATCAATTGCGTCTTCTCTGTGAGCCTTTCCTATCACCCTCTAAATTACTTTTTATTCACTCATTCAACAGATATTTACCAAATGCTCATTGTGTGTCAGCACTGCCTGGATAAAAAATTGAGCCAGTCAGAATATTTTTAAGACATTTATAAATCAGTCCTTTTCCCTGGCTAGCATTATGCTTGCTATTGGTATCCTCCTCTTGATTTGCGTGTACTTTTTTTTTTTTTTTTTTTCGAGTTGGAGTCTCACTCTGTCGCCCAGGCTGGAGGGCAGTGGCCACTCCCGGCCACTGCAGCCTCGGTTTGCTGGGCTCCGGCAATCCTTCCGCCTCAGCCTTCCAAGTAGCTGGAACTACAGGCGCGCACTACCACGCCCAAATAATTTTTTGATTTATTGTAGAGATGAGGTCTCGCCAAGTTGGTGGGTCTTAAACCCGCGGGCTCAGGCAATCCACTCACCTCAGCCTTCCAAAGCGTGGGACTACAGGCTGAGCCACTGAGCCCAGCTTGTGTCTACTTTTTGTGTTAAACATTTAATGAGTTTGTTGAACATTTAATCTGTTTAACCTAGCATTCTAGGCAAAATAACTCAATTTTTGTTAGTTCAAATTTTCCCAATATTTTTTTTATTAAAAACAGAAACAAAGTTGGGCATGGTGGCTCATGCCTGTAGTCCCAGCATTTTGGGAGGCCAAAGCAGGAGGATCACTTAAGCCTAGGAATTCAAGACCAGCCTGGATAACATAGTGAGACCTTGTCTCTACAAAAAATGTGAAATAAAAAACAAATTAGCCAGGCATAGTTGTGCATGCCTGTAGTCCCAGCTATGTGAGAGGCTGAGGCGGAATAATCACCTGAGCCTAGGAGGCTGAGGCTGTGGTAGGCCACAACTGTGCTACTGCACTCCAGCCTGGGCGACAGAGCAAGACCCTGATTCAAAAAAAATAAAAAAAAATAATAAAAATAATAAAAGAGGGGAAAAACTGAAGCAAATAATTCAAGTATTCTTCATGCCCTAACCATATTGTCCTCAAAATTGGGTATTTATTTGTTTTTTTAATATTATCTAATATATGATTTTTACTATTCTCTAATTCTCACAGAGAAACTGCGATAGGATAAATTTCACTCCCCAGGCAGCTCTCAATGTCGGGCATGAAGACTAGAATTTTGCCTTTCTTTCGTGTGCGATTGGGTCTGTTTCCAGGACCATCTTGCCAGCATCCCTGAATTTGTCTCCTGACTATATTCTAAATTGTCCTCCAGCTCCAAAGGCCTATCAGCTCAGCCTTCCCATCTGAATCTAATTCTGTGCCAACTTCTTAAATAACCCACACATTCTCAGTTGTCATTTTCTTACGTGTCTCCCTCATTGTGTTATAAGGGGTTATTCTTTATTTCCATTTCGTCCTAGGAATCACTGTGTTTGGGAAGTGAGTGGTCACATCCATGACAAAGAAGAGAAAAGACTGGCAAGGGTGTTATCCCTTGTGGCTTTCTTATGTTCTTTTCTCTACACTGTCTATTCTACCTCCCTGCTCACACACCGTGAATGATTATCTTGGGAGAAAAAAGAAAATTGAGCTCATAGGTCACATGTCCCTTTGCCCAGAACATTTCAAACTTCCTAAATGGTCTTCCAGTCTGTAATTTCTGCCCAATGCAGGCAATCCAACAGACGGATAACACTGTCAACTTTTCAAAGCACAAATATACTTACTCACGTGGAGATATCTCTTCATGCTCATTAAATAATGCTGGCTTGCATGTCCTTAACTCTTCCTTCATTCATATCTGTCCTGATATTCAATTCATTCTTTGAGGAAGAACTCAATGCTACTTTCTCCATGAAGCAATCCTTAACATCTGTGAGGGAATTAATCCCTCTCTCTTCTTTTATAACTTTTTATTGGATTATTATTTTATACTTATGTAATGTTCCTCTTTACCCTTAATAATTATTTGACTTTAAATTTTAATTTGATACTAGTACTGCCATGCTTTGAGGATTTTATTTTATAATTTTTAGTTAGTTATTTTATTCGTAGAATGTTTTTAATCTTTTTACTTTTTTGCTTTTCGTGTAATTTTGCATGTAATTTAGATATGTCTCTTAGCTATTTTTTTTAAAAAATCCAATGTGATAGAATTTAAGTCATTTACATTTATTGTTATTTCTGAAATACTTGTACTTTTTTCTATTTTCAAAACTCAGTTTCAGCCTTTACTAACTTTGTGATTTGGACTAGCCACTTAAGTTTTATATATCTTACTTTTATCATGTGGAAAATATTGATAATAACAAGTACCTACCTTATCAGGAAGATTCAATTAATATACATATAATATATATACTAATATACACATACAGAAAGGGAAATACAGAAGAACCCCTTATAACATGCTGAGGGAGACACATATGAAAACTACAACTGATAATTTCTGGGCTATTTAAGAAGTTGGCACCAAAAAATATATATATATATCTTACAATGGTGCACAGTTGAGGAACAATGAATGCTATTACCATTTTACCACCACCACTATTTTATTTTGTGTTTTCTATTTATAAGTTCTTTTATTTGTTTCCTTTTTATCATTTTCTGCCTCACCTTAAATTAACTTTTCCATTCTTTCTCCCCCCACTACTGGATTGAAAACTATAGATTTTATTTCATTATTTTATGAGTTACCACTATTTTTGTTTCTTTATTATTATTTTACCACAGTTGTATTCGCCTCTTTGGTATGCGATCTGTGAGCTTGCCTTACTACTGAATTTAAAACTAAAGATTTTATTGCCATTATTTTATTGGTTACCATTTGTTTTATTTCTTTACTATAAGTTTACATACAGTTGTCTTCATCTGTTTGGTATACAATTCTGGGGGCTTTAATGAATATACAGATTCATGCTCTTCAAAATTTTCTCATGCTGGCATCTGTAGTCAGATACTCCTTCTACCTCTAAAATCTAGCAATCATTGATTTGTTTTCTGTCTCAAAAGTTTTCCCTTTTTGTGGCCAGGTGCAGTGGCTCATGCCTGTAATCCCTGCACTTAGGGAGGTGGAAGCAAGGGGATTACCTGAGCCCAGGACTCGAGACCAGTCTGGGCAACTTGGTGAGACCTCATCTATACAATAAATAAAAAAATTTAGCTGTTCGTGGTGGCACGTGCATGTAGTTGCAGGTACTTGGAAGGCTGAGGCGGAAGGATGGCCTGAAGCCAGCAGGTTGAGGGCTGCAGTACCTGTGACTGTGCCACTGCACTCCAGCCAGGCTGACAGAGTGAAACTATGACTCAAAAACAAAACAAAAGTTTTCCCTTTTTCAAATCTGAATGTGATCATTTCAGTTTGAGGTTTTTTTTTTTTTACTGAGAATGGTGCCTTTGAAATGAATCCATATGGAGATCTATCTATTACATCTTAATAATAAAAACTTTTACCCAGATTTAAAATTATTCAGTGTATCTACATTACTTTTAAATAAAAAGATCTTAGCTGCCCACACATTATCCCTCCATCTTCCTGTTTCTCTTCTTACTGTTGTTTAGAATTTTAATTCTCATTTTAAACGCATAATATTCATTTCTTTTTGAAGATGGTTGAATTTAACAAGGTTGTTTTTCAATTCTTTTGATCACTCCTTTTTTTTTTTTTTTTTGCATTTCTCTACTATTTTTGCTATTTTTCATACTGATGTACATTCCTTAAATAGTTTTTTTTTCAAAAACGGTTTGTGAGTACTAATTTATCTTACTGCATCTGAAAATGTCTTTTTGTTTTTTGCAATGTCTTCACTCTAAAACAGGAGCGTACCCAGAAATAGAATTTCAGAGAGATGATAATTTTCTATCCATTTCCAAAAGTATTTTATATTGTTACCTGGCCTAATGAAAATGTATTGCAAATGTTGTCAATTTTTTTTGTAGATAATTATTCCCTCTGGAAGATTTATATATATATATGCAAATATATACATATATACATATATTATACATATGTGTATATATATAAATAAGTAATATATCTCTCACAGAAACACATATATAGTCATTTTCTGTAGTTTACTAAATTTTTTTTTTTTTTGCAGATGATTATTTAAAATAGCACATTCTCTGTTGATGTCAAGAGAATTTACTTTTTTTTAATATATATTTTTATGTTAAAGATGTGGAGTACATTTCAGGGCTAGGTATACAAATGGTCATTGTACAGGTAAAGTTTGGGTAGTTTACTAAATTCTACTTAAGAATTCTTATTTTTAAAGCTGAGTGCAGTGGCTCACACCTGTAATTCCAGTACTTTGGGAGGCTGAGGCAAGAGGATTGCCTGAGCCCAGGAGTTCAAGAACAGCCTGGGCAACTTGGTGAGAACTTGTTTCTACAATAAATCAAAAAATTAGCCAGACATGGTAGCATGTGCCTGTGGTTCCAGCCACTTGGAAGGTTGAGGTGGAAAGATCGTCTGAGCCTGCAGGTCGAGGCTGCGGTGAGCCATGATTGTAGCCACTGCACTCCAGCCTGGGTGATGGAGTGAAACTCTTAACTCAGGGGGAAAAAAAAGCACTCTCTTATTTTTAGCTTTTCAACTTTACCTTTTCTTTATACTTTTTAATCTGAAAATATCTACTTTTATTGTTTTGAAATTTTAAAACTTATTCCCTTTATTCTATGTTTTGAATTATTTTAAGTTTACTTGAGAGTCTAAACTGATTTTCTATGTCTCCTAATTGATTTTTCACTTATTTTTTAATATATTTATTTTTCTGCATTGCATTTTAGGGGAATTTCTCAGTACCATATTTCAATTCACCAGTTCTTATCATTGACTGTGACCAGTTTAAAGTGTAATTCACTAAATGAGCTTTATTTTTTTAATTTTAATATATCTATTTTTAGTATCTAAGATTTCAAATCTACCTATTAGTCTTAGCTATTTGTTGGTATTTTATACTATCCCATTATATATATGTTCTCATGTGTGTATATATGTTTATATAATTGCTCCTCTATATTTCTTTGAAAGTCCTAAACATATTTATGTTGAAGTTATCAAAATATTACTGTTGTTTTCTTTTCATCTGGTATATATTTATTTCTCATTTGTTGATTTTTCTCCCCTTTAATCCCCTTTCATGGGATTTCTTTGGAATGTTCGGCATTAATCTTTATCACCTGTTTTGGTTTGAGAACTATAGCAGCTTAAAGATGGTCACAAATCAGCAGCTGCTATATCCATGGAAAGGCACATCTGTGCCTCGTATTGAATTTGGTGGTGTCTAGAACTGTTTTTGACCAACAGATGGAGGTGGAAGTGACACTGCATCAGTTTCTGGGCACTTCCTTTCTCTGCCCTCCAATTCTGATGTGAGAAGATCAACTACTATGTAACTGACCATGTGGAAAGACCCTGAGACTCCATGGAGAGAGAGTAGGGCACAGCTGATCCCAACCCTCCAGCCATCCCTAACAAGGAACCAACATTGAATAAAGCTGTCTCAGACCCTCCATATCACCCCAGTCACCCTCTGGAAACCATCAAGTGACCATCATTGACGCCAGGTGAAGCAGAAGAATCACCCAGCTGAGGCTTGCTCAAATTCCTGACCCACAGAATTTGAAGTTACAATGAAATGATCATAGGTTTAAGCCACTCAGATTACTTTGTTACACAGCAATAGATAGCAGAAACATTCCCTTGTCTGGAATCTGACTGATTGCCTGCTCTCTGCCTGCTCCTCCACAATCTCTGCACATACTTCTTGACTACTCGTTTTGGCATGCTTCACTAACTTTTCCCATTCCTCAGTCCAAGACTTGGACTCAGTGCTCTTGTCTAGAACAAGTGATAATAGAGATATTGCAGACTGGGGTCACTGAGCCAAAAGCAGCTTGGCCCAGTTCCTGGCTTACAAGTGTCTCCAGTATCTTCCCTTCCCTCTGCCAGAGCCACAGGAATTCTTTACAGTGAGAACCTGCAGAGATTCCTGGAAATACAGACCACAAGGATGGCGCCCCACTAAGACTTGGGTCCCCAGGAGTGTCTCACTCTCGGGCTGATTCTCACTCAGTCTCCAGCAGTTCATCAGCAATCCCTTTTAAGCGTTTCTACCAGTTTGTGGCTTCCATTCTGATGTAGGCTGTGCCTCTTTGGTTAGGCCTGTCTCTCCAGGTTTTTTAAGGTCGTGGTTTGCCGTACGACTTCAGTTCTCTGATGAGTTCAAGAAAAGTCAGTGGTTTTCAGTGTATCCAGCTTTTCCTTGTAAGAATGACTGTGATGATTTCCAGGCTCCTTGTCTGTCTGACAACAAACAGGAAATGGGTGACTTTTTAATTTCAAATTGTCATAATACTTTTTATAATGTATCTATTATGGTTAAAAGTCTGGACCAGGATACAGAGCCTCAAACTGTGAAATCACAATGCTCCCTTCGCCACAGATCCTGAATGCTTTCTTTAAAATTCCCTTTTGGTATATAAAGCTGGTTTTTAGTCTAATGTATACACAGATACATGCCAAATCCTAAATGTACAGAACAATGAATTTTCACAAACTGAAAATCACCTATACAACGAGCACCTAGATGAAGAAACAGAACATTACCAGGGGGCAGTTGAGGCTATTTCCATTGAGTGTACATCTATGCCTCTTCTCAAATTTGATGGGGTCTGTAACTATTTTTGAACAGTGGACAATGGTGGAAGTTTCTGGGTATTTCCTCTCTCTTGCATCAGTCACTTGAGACCCTTCCACCCATGTCCCTCTCAACTGTCTTTCAACTTTACTAATTACCGACATTCCCAAAAGGTAACTACTATTCTCGCTTCTTACAGCATACACCCATTTGGCTTGATTTTGAACTTTTTAGAAATGAAATGATACAATATGTACTCTTTCACATCTGACTGGTTTTGTTTAATATTATGGGATGGGTTTTTTAAGATTAATCTGCCTTATTATGTATAGTTGTAGATTGTTCATTGTCATTGCTCATGGTGACAATGTATTTGTCCATTCTAAAGTGGATGAAGATTTTCATGGTTTCCAGGGCTGCTGGAACTTTCTAATACATATTTGTTGATGGACATATATGTATTTCTCTTAGGTATGTCCCTAGGAGGAGTCTAGTTGTTGGGTCGCCAGGTGTGCATACTTTTGGCTTTCACAAACACTGAAAAGGAATCTTCTGAAGTGGCTATACCTATCCTTTATTTTTTATCTTTTTATTTTTTTGAGTTGGAGTCTCACTCTGTCACCCAGACTGGAGTGCAGTGGCCGCTCCCGGCCACCGTGTCCTCAACCCACTGGGCTCCAGCGATCCTTCCGCCTCAGCCTTCCAAGTGGCTGGAACTACAGGTGCACGCTACCACGCCCAGCTAATTTTTGATTTATTGTAGAGATGAAGTCTCACCAAGTTGCCCAGTGGGTCTCAAACCCATGGGCTCAGGCAATCCACTCACCTCGGCCTCCCAAAGCGCTGGGATTACAGACTGAGCCACCGAGCCCGGCCACCTATCCTTTAAACACCATCCAGACTATATGAAGTTTCTGGGTGCCCCATGTCCTCATCCACTTTCATTATTTTGCATCTTTCTCCCTTTTGCTGTTCTAGAGTATGTAGTGGTGTTTCACTGTGGTTTTGAGTTTTTTCCCCAGTGAGTAATAAAATTGAGGGTCTTTTTATGTTTACTGGACATATGAACATGCCATTTATTATGATTAATTTTTTATTACGTCTGTCTTCCTAGCTAGACTATGAGTTCTTTCTAGGCAGGAATCGTGTCATTACCCTTGCATCTTTCAGAATTTTCCTGATATTCTTCTCATGTGCCTTTCGCTTGGTGTCACATAAATACCTACCTAATATGATGAACACATAACACATAGAACATACAGGGTTTGTGCTTTTTGTTTTTTGGGTTTTTTTGAGTTGGAGTCTTGCTATGTTTCTCAGGCTGGAATGCAGTAGCATACATGATCATGGCTCACCTCGGCATCTAACTCCTGGGTTCAAGCAACCCTTCCGACTCAGTCTACCGAGTACCTGGGACTACAGGCCTATGCCACCACACCCAGCTAATATTTTTATTTTTTGTAGAGATGAGGTCTTGCTGTGTTGTTCAGTCTGGTCTCAAAGGCTGGGCTCAACCAGTCCTCCCGCTTTGGCCTCCCAAAGTACTGGGATTACAGGAGTGAGACCCCATGCCCAGCCAGGGGTTTCAAACTTTATGTCCCAAGCTATACTTGATAACCATCCCAATAATTACTCCTGGAGAATCAGGTGAGTAAGTTTTATATTTTAAGCATTTCTAATCCTCTTAATAAATGTATTGAGCACCTAGGAATCAGAGATAATTCCTTTATTCAAGGAGTTTCTAGATCATGTGCCAGCTTGGATTGAGATCTGATTTTGAATGAGCCCTCCTTCAATGTAAGACCTTATGTCTATTTCCCAACCTTTCTGGTGCAATTGGATGGGAAGAAGCTGATATATAGTGCTTTAAGCATATGAACATGGAAGTCTCTTTAAAATTACGTTGAGAGAATTCTGTCTAGTAATTTTCTAAAAGTAAAAAAAAAAAAAACATTTTTCACTGACATTTTTTCAGAAGTGATGTGAAGTGTGTTTTGGAGATGAAAACATCCAATTACTTGGTTCCTAATTTCTCATGAATCAAGACAGTCTCAAATGTCAGTGTGGGTTTTATTAAAGAAATCTTCTTCCCAGTCTGACACGGCTTTGTTCTCCTCTATAATAGTAGAGCTGTGACCTCCACCCTAAAGAGACACTTTCTCTGGCACTAACTATGACACCTAGAGATTTCATTTTGCCTCAAACACTTTTTTTTCCACTTTCCTCCCATATCTGTGAAAAACTTCTCTATGGAGTCGGATATATTAAGCAGTAGGTATGTGCACTGAAAAAAAATAAAAAAGACTTTTAGACTGTGGACAGCCACTTCCCCAAGGAAGAGTCTGTAACTGTCAAGATGATGGCACAAAACCAATTTCTTCATGGCGTTTAGTGGGAGGGCTCATTGTGCTTTTTTTTTTTTTAAAGCCTCTTCATTCTGTTTTTCTCTTCTAATCAATTTCAGTTATAGAAAGCAAGGAGAAAAATGAACTCTTCCATGGAGAAACCACATGTTTAGTACTTAGGGTATAAATGTTGACTTTTTTGTTTGTTTGTTTTAGTATTCAAAATCATTTAAAACTTTTTTACCTATTGAGGAGGAGGCGATGTGTGTATCTCAACATTTATGGTAATTCATGTGCCAGTTACTTCCCTCTGTGCTCTGTAATTTGATAAATATTTTTACAGCTCATGTTTCCATGAAACTTGCATCTGAAAACTATTGTAGGATTCCTGGCCTAATGCCCTTCCCCTCAGTCATAGTTAGGAGTCCCTGGGAAGGTGTCTACATAGCATGAACTTGAACCTGTTCTAGCAGCCACAGCATGACAACTGAATTTTCTTTCTCTTTCGCCCCCTCTCTGGTTCCAGTGACTCGCTGCTAGTGACTCTGGTACCCCCAGAAGAATAGTTTATTCAGGTCACCACCACCACTCTCACCTTGACCACAGGGACAGAGCTGCTGCTGAAGTGCTCAAAGCATCCAAGGCTGTGTGTTCCCCTGAGACCTTCATGCATTAAGGTCATTCTTCGATTCATGTGGCAGTGAGAAAATGCTTCTTTGCATACTTCAGTATTAACCTTTATCAAACATGTTCCCAAGCAACATACCTTATGCCCCAGCATCTAACTGGGTTTCTAATGAGGGAATTCTTCCAACTTCCATCTGCTGTCCCTGTCCCCAGAGGCCTGACTAGGAGACATGTGCAAGTGACCAGCTCCATGTGTCACTCAGAATTATTTCCCCCTTCCACTGACCAAGGCGTTGTTTCTGGGGTTGGCTTGTCTCCTCTGCTACCCCTTCCCTGGGGTGGAGTCTCTCCCAGAGGGTACCTTGGTTCCCTGGGCAAGTGGTCTTTTGTGAGGACTTACCCTCCCATTCATGCGGCAGAAATGCTTGCTCTCAACCATGCTCACAACTTCTGTAGACTTTTCCCTGGACGCCACCACCACTGTTGCCCTCAAAACTCTGCCCACATGCCACGGCATTTATTCATGAGATTCTTATTCTTTCTACAAAAGAGTTATTTAGAGAACATTCTCACTTACCAGTAACTGAACAAATAAAGCTCACATTTTGTATTGTGTACCCGTAAGCTTCTCTCCTTGGTTTCTAAGATTCCACACTCCTTTGTTACTTTTTTCCAAGCCTTCTGCTTGCCTTTTTGTCTTGGCAGCATTTGCTTTATCCTCATCTTGTCTAACTGCAAATACCCACATGGCATTGGTCCTGAGTCCTTTCTTAGCTACTCAGGTCTGCACCCATTTGAAATCTCACCTATCGCTTTGATGACCATTATGTGGGAATTACTGTTTTCTTTTGGTCAGTCACAGATTTTGACTTTTTTTGGCCATTCAATGAGTATTTTTTCAGACAGCACCATATGCCAAGAACTGTAGTCATGATGAATAGATCTCAAAGTATACTCTTGAGGAAGACAGAACAGGAAGCCAACGATGCTGTAATGGTGACTTAAGATAGTGGCATGTGAAATGGATAAAAGAGGTATAGTGGGGGAGGACAGCCTTAACAAGAGAAGTTTCCTTGCTTTGGCTACTTTTTTCTTTGACTCAGCACCCATGTATCCACCACCTTCTCCTGGTAATGCATGATCTTGATTGAGCTGTTGACAAAATGATGCCAAACTCTGTGAAATATCTTAAGATGGTTTATTCTGAGCCAAACTTGAGGACTTAAGCCCGGGAACACTCTTCCTCAGGAGGCTGAATGGTGGCTTGGTTATATACATTTTAGAAAGGCGAGAGTTAAAAGGAACCATACATCAGTACATGTAAGATTTTTCATCAGTTTTGTCCAGGAAGGAAGTACATTCTAAAGCCGGGAGGGCTTGCAGGTCACAGGTGGATTCAAAGATTTCTTGACTGGTAATTTGTAGTTCTAAGGAATTTTGGAAATCAGTAAAGGAGATACTGTGTTAAGATAAGGGGGGGAAAACTCCAGGTTTGTTGGTATGCAAATGAAGTCCTATTTGTAGCAGTCTTCAGAGAGGATGGGTAAGTGTCTTATAAGGTTCCTAGAGTCTGGAAGTCCCCAAGAGATGGTTTTGCAGGGTCAAAAAATAATTTGATTCCCTCCCTTATTCCTTATATGATGTTAATGCCAGAGTCAGGTTGTAAAACGTACATTTTAGTATATAGGGTAATAGGGCAGTAAAAATCCATCTAGTGAGTCCTTTGATCAGGCCTGAATCCCTAAGCCTTTTAATTAGGAATTTGGATTCGAGGGGAAAAAAAGGTCAGGTATAGTCCTCAGAGCCAATCATTGTACCTCATCCTCCTTCCCACAATAATAGGTCCAGGGATAGACATATGACCTTCGTTGGACCAACCAAAAACATTCCCCTCGAATTTTCCTAAGAATTCTCTTTCCTCTCTGATCCAGAGTGGTTGCCTACAACTGTGTTGCCACCCATGAAGAAATCCCATTTATAAGGAGGAAGAAATGAAGCCATTACATTATGGAACTGGGGAAAAGAGACAGAATCCAGAGAGAGATATGACAACAGGTGTGTCACCACCTCAGGCCGTACCTGAAGCAGGGTCCATCATTGTTTTTTCTGGCATTGTATCCCTCTTTTTTGTTTAAGTTGGTTCAGGTTTTGTTTAAGTTGGAAGGGCCAGGATTTGTCAACTATAACTAAAAGAAATGTGATTTAAATGTTTCCCAAAGGAGGAGTTGCTAGAGTTGAGTGAAGCAGAAGGAGAGCATCACAGAAAGGGAAGCCCTTTGAGCAAAGGCTGCGACTGGATGGAAATGTGAACCGTGAGGACATTAATGGAGTGAGAGGAGACACGATTGCAAGGATGTTGGACAGTCATTTCCACAGAGATGCTGGGGATTTGATCCTGAAAGCAATGATGAAATAATCACTTTAGAAGATGACTTTGGTGCCCTCATCTTTTTTTCACTCAAGGGCATTTGGAGACTGGCTTGGAATGGGGCAGAAACAAAGGCAAGGAGAAAAGTTAAACAGCTGCTATGTTTAACTCTAGCCAAAAGTGAGGAAGACCCAAGTTGAGGCAGTGGTGGTGGGGACAAGCGGTGACTTGAAGAGAGAATAAATATATTTTCCCATTCTTTGAGCTGTCTCTCCACTCTCTTGATGGTTTCTTTTGCTTTGCAGAAGCTTTTCAGTTTGATGAGGTCCCACTTGTCTATCATATCTCTTATGGTGTGGGCATTTGGGATTTTCATCAGGAATTGTTTGCCAGTTCCAATTTCCATAAGGGTGTCTCCTGCATTTTCTAAGACTCTTATAGTTTGAGGTTTTACATGTAGGTCTTTGATCCATTTAGAGTTGATTTTTTGTGTGCAGTGATAGGTAGGGGTCTTGTTTTAATCTTTTGCATGTGGTCAGCCAGTTTTCCCAGCACAATTTACTGAATAAGTTCTCCTCTCTCCAGTGGTTGTTAGTGAAGGCTTTGTTGAGATGAGTTGGTTGAGAAGTTGAGGTTTTGTTTCTGGAATCTTTAACCTGTTCCATTGGTCTATATACCATTCTTGTACCAAATATTGTACCAATACCTTGCCAACCGTATATCTGACAAAGACATAACATCTAGAATCTTCAAGGAACTCATATGTTCCAAAAAGAAAAAAACAAACAGCCCTGTTAAAAAGTGTGCCAAAGATATGAGTAGACACTTCTCAAAAGAAGACATATGAGCAGCCAATAGATACATGAAAAAATGCTCAACCTCACTAATCATCAAAGAAATGCAAGTTAAAACCACACTGAGATACCACCTAACTCCAGTCAGGATGGCCATTATCAATAACTCAAAAAACACTGTTGGTGGGTAAAATAATACAATTTCTGTGGAAAACAGTGTGGTGATTCCTAAAAGATCTAATATTCGACCTTCCATATGACCCAGCAATCCCTCTTTTGGAAATATACCCAAACCACTCTATGAAAAAAATACCTGCACAAGCATGTTTATTGCCACATTATTCACAATAGCAAAAACATGGAACCAACTGTGCTGCCCACCAAAACTGGACTGGATAAAAAAATGTGGTACAAATACATGATGAGATATTACACAGCCATAAAGAAAGTCAAAATTATGAACTTTGCAGCAACTAGGATGGATTTAGAGTCTATAATACTGAGTGATCTATCACAGAAAGAAAGAACTGAGTACATGTTCTCACTCATAAGCAGACCCTGAGCAGTAATCATAATATTACAAGAAAGGAATTAGCAGTAGTGGGAAACTGCCAGGGGAGGGGGAGCACACTTCATCATTAAGGGTACCTGATCTCAAATCAGGTGAAGTGGGAAACTGCCAGGGGAGGGGGAGCACACTTCATCAATAAGGGTACCTGATCTCAAATCAGGTGAAGTGGGAACCAAAGTGAGGCCCAAACTTTACCTGTACAATGACCATTTGTATACCTAACCTTGAATTTTACCCCACATCTTTAAAATAAAAACAAAAAGTAAGAGAGAGAATAAATAGGTAAAACTGCCAAAGGCCACCCCATGGACACAGCAGCCAGTCCGCTGACACAGGGAGCACTGAGGTAGAGAAGTTATGGAGGGAAGACAAGGCATTTGCCCAGAATGCTTGGAGCTCAAGCTATCCTGATGTCACTGCCAGATGAAACTTAATAAAATGCTCTTTTCTATGTATTTCTTCATCTGTGAAAAGATTTTGCAGGGAGGACAGTTTAGATTAGTGAATCGTTAAGATTTCTTCAAGTGTTTGTTGTTGTTTTAAAGAATTGATTACATGCCACTACCAGGGAATCTATAGTAAGGTTCCCACTCTAACCTCTCTCCTTGGATTCTAAGCCTTGAATGTTCCATTGGCCTCTCTAGTCTTGTCTACAGAAGCGTCTCATGCCCTGCTCTCTGCTCATAAGAGAGCCCTTGCTGCTGTGTCCCTTCAGCTGCTGTATCTGTGGAATCCTCAGCCCATTTCTTTCTCCATTCATCGTCTTGGCTCGACTCTTCCTCCATTCTGTTGGGATGGCTTCCTTCTCCATGCTGCACTCTGTACTGTGGCCCTTAAATGTCTTCTCTGAACATCCACTTGTCCTCAACTCCTGTGTAATGCAATCAGTTATGCATATTTTTTGAAATTTAGAGCTCGAATTATTTCATATATATTAGCGTGCTTTCTGAGCTCAGTGTCCCTTAAGGGTCTTTGGAGTCTGGAACCGTGTTGAGTGGATTGTAGAAGTGTCACATCAACCAGTGATGTGTTCTTCACCTCTGCTGGAATTTTCCCTCACTTCCACTTTGGCAAAATTCCATTCATGCATCCTTTAAGATGTAGTCCAAAGTTTGTCTCATCTGGGAAGCTAAGCCCCAGGCTGAACTGAATTATTTTCTCTCTCTGTATATGTGTGTGTGCGTGCACATATATATGTGTGTGTATAATATATATATAGCATATATAAAATATATGTTATATATAATAGATATAAAATATATGCTACATATATATGTACTTATATATAAAAATATTATATATAGCATATTACATATAATATATATTTGAATACTTGTGCACATTTCAGTCATAATATTTTTCAAATAATATAAAACAGTATTTCCAATTATACCCGTCAGAGGCAAATGGGTTTATTTTAGCATCCTTAAGCCACCACGCCCAGCACAATGATCACTTGACCCTTGGAAAGTTTTCTTCAGAGAAGAGGATCTCATATTTGTATCCAGGAAGTTCCATTAGCACACTGCAGCATGGGGAGAAGGTTAAGCCCATCCAGGGAATAAGCCCATCAGCTGATGGAAGGCAGGCGATGAGATCTCTCACCAGATTAAAAAGGGAAGGGCAGCAACTCATTAGGAAACACAGAGATGTCTGCTTAATTACTTGAAAAATGTCTGAGCCAGTACATTTTATGACACCTGGAGGGTATAAACATGCCCATAAATTTAATTAATTTTCTTTCTTCTTTCATTGCACCTATATGGCCTACAGGAAAAGAAGTCTAATGAAAGTACAATCAAGCACTTCTGCCGGACTTCCACAGCTCATCTAGGCAATATTCAGAAAATGAAATACTGAATTTCCTATTAGTTTATGGGGAGAAATGTATTTGGAAAAATGCAGCCCAGCAGTGAAATTATTCCCACGTCAAACTCTGATCAATGACTCCTTCAGCTTTATTTCCAAAAAGAGCTTAAATCTCTTTATAGATGTATTAAAATATATTAATACTCATAAATCTCTAAGGAGAAAATCAGAACTAGATATTATTGTTTTCCTGGAAAAAAGCATTATAGGAGAACTAGAAAGCTCAGGGGAGTTGGTCAAATCCATAGAGCAAGTGACCTCATTTTCTCCCTATTGCAGTAACATAACCCTCACACTTTTGTTAAAAAATCTTTAAATCGATGATATTACTATTCTTATTCCATGTAAACTTAATAGTAATGATTATACTTGACTGTCCATTACAATATTATATTATTTAAGGAGTGTTCACTATTTGCCAGAGACTGTAACAGCACTTTACATAACTTATCTTGAATCCTCATAACAACAGTACAAGGAAAGTAATAACCCATTTGAAATGACTCCCAGTGAGATCAAGAGACCAATGCAAGGTCACACAGCTGGTAAGTGTTGAAGCTAGGATTCAAATCCAGATCCTTCTGGCTTCAAAAACTGTTCTCATTTAATTTTGTCATATGAACAGTGATGTCCAGTCATTTTTCTCCTTATTAATTCAGTGTCACAGGTTGTATGAAAAGTTTATAGACATACCTTATTTTCTTGAAAGAATCCTGACATTACTGAGCCTTGATTCATGTATTATTCACTGGAGATTACAGACATGGCCCGAACTATCGGCAACCCCCCCCAAGAATTTACAGAAGAAAACTTCAGCTACAAATGTTTCCATTTAACCTGAAATATACTTGTCTGCATTCAGCTGTTTCTACAGCAATCAGGAAGGGGCTTCTTTACCTCTGTGGTGTAGGAGAAAGGGGAAAGAAACCATTGCATACTAAGCACCTACCCTGTGCCCACTATCCACTCAGGCTTTGTGGGTATCGACTCACTTGATGAGTGTTACGTGGGGAAGTGACACTTCAGAATCCTGTAATCAAGTAATGCCCCTGGGGACACCCAGGGCAGTGATGCCAATTCCTTTGGAATTACCCTTCTACAAGACATGGGGGTGAATGCCAAGATTCACGGTCAATCATATTCGGGGGTGGTTTGAAAATTGCTGGTAGATAAAAGTGAAATGAAATATTTTTGTTTTCGCTGTTGAATTCCTCACTCTGTCATGACATACCATGGTGAGTGCTGTTTTCAGTTTTAATCTCTTGTAAAGTCATTGACTGTTAATGTTTAGTGGGCTCATAAACTAATTTGAATCGATCTGCTTTTGCACAATCAAGCCCGTTACACTTGTTTCAATGTTTTGCATCACAGCTTTAACATCTGGAGGCTATGAAAAGCACAACAGCCTGTCTAAAGAGACTGTCACAAGAAATCATGTTAAAGGACATATGATTAAGACCTGGCTAACCATCAGCACTGACACACCCACCATGCTGTCTCTGATTCTGTATTCCACTTCACAGATGGGGGTAAGACAGAGGGATGGAGCATGCGTGGAAGGCTATCCCCAAAACCCTCCTGAAGAATTGCTTTTCCCAAAACAGATTCTTCTCTAGGTACTTACTAGGGTGCCCCTCCCATGCCCCTCTGCACTCAGTTTATTCCAGGCCAGTTATTATATCAAGTATGACTAGTTCTTTGATGATACTTTGGACCTAATTAGGTTGGCTGACAAATTCTTGTGGCAGAGTCAGGAATACTTTTGTGCTCAAGCGTCGGAGCCGTCATGCGTGCATCCGTACGGCCTTATGCCTTTGTACTTTTCTAATCATTATTCTTTGAAGAAGTTAGTAAACAAGTAATTCTGCCTTTGAAAGTGCAACATTTCAAAAATAGCCAACCTGTGATTTTTATGCCAGCCATAGAAAGAGGGAATTAAGGCCTCAAATTCATTCACATTTTTTTGCATGCATTATCAACCTTGATTTAGATTAACATATGTTTGTGCTTCTTGCCTTTTAAAATATATCCTCTATATATGGTATCAGTGTTTGCACATATGTATGGCATAGAGGTTGGGAGAATGATCTCTGAAGCCAGATACCTTCCATATCCTGGCTTCACCATTTAGTAGCTGTGTGACCTCAAGCAAAGACTTTAACCTCTCTCTGCCCCAGTTCCCTCACTCGTTGAGACTGTAACTCAGGATTGTTGTGAACATTAAATGAATGATTTAAAGGGGTTAACAGTGTCTGGTACAAGATAAGCACTTGATAAAGCTTTATCATTAAAATGCTCTGTACTTTTTAGTTATTTTAAATAGCATTCTCACAGTCAAGCATTATATACTTATTGGAGAAAAGAGAAAAACATAGAAAATGAGTGGAAAATGACATTATTTCCCTTCATCCTACCACTAAGAGGGAATTTATGTTGACATTTTGATGTTTCATTACAATCATTTTTTTTACTTAGTGAAATTTTTCCACTTATTATCAGTGCAATCCTGAGCAAAACGTTTAACTTCTCTAAGCCTGTTTAACTTGTGCATAAAATAAAGGTAATTATAACACCTATCTCATAGAGCTATTGTGTGAATTAATTGAGATATTCCATGTAAATTGCTTAGCTCAGTACTTGGCTTACTTTTGGGTTAAACCACATGAAATTGTCAATATTTGCCATTTTTGACTTATGAAAAATGCAATTTCAGACAGTTCTACCTATTGAGAAGAACTCAATACATGAGGCGGCACCCCCCAAAACCAGAATTTATTTCTAAAAAATTGTGTATTTATTCTTACAAGTTTAAACTTCAGTCACCTTCAAAGTACTCTCTATTTGATGCAGTACACTGATTGAGACACTTTCCATCATTCAAAACCGTTTGTGAGCTCATCAATTTTGATGTCTCTGAGTGCTTCTGCCATTTTTTGTTTTACCTCTTCCATGTCAGCAAAATGTTTCCCTTTGAGGACTTTTTAAATCTGGGGAAACAAACAAACAAAAAAATTCGCTTGGGGTCAGATCAAGTGAATAGGGAGGGTGGGGCATGTGTTTTGGGTCAGAAACTGCTGAACAGTCAGCGCAGTGTGGGCAGGTATGCTCAAAATCACTCATCATGAACTGAGCAAACTTGTTGAAGGATTCTCAGAGAAAAAAAATACACTGATGCTGACCATAGCCTCTCACAACAATGCTAGCTGGTACACTGATGCCCATGGGTTCCTAGAACACTTACCTGATGGGGAATGCCTTTTCTACAATAGGTCTGCCCCCCAAAAATAATTCCCATTTTTGGGGAGTCCCCCCTCATTTTTAACTTTTATGATAAAGCTGTACAGGGCTGGGATAGTACAGAGACGACCACCCTGGGGCTTCAGCTCACAAGGATGTCACACTGCTGCAGCCTAAAAAAAATTTGTTTCAAAACAAGCACCTATGAGGCAAGACTGATGCATGCCCTAACAAAGGCATAGGTTGAGTGTTGGAAGGTTCTAGAGAAAATAGACTAGCACTTTCTAGAAGGATTCGGAGTAGCTACATGACAGAGGTGCCATCTGAGCCTGGCTTCCAAAGCACAAGGAAAGGCTTTCTAAGTAGAGGGAATATCCGAAGCAAAGAAAGAACGGTGGCAACATACACTGTGTAATTCATTTGGTTAGAACATGGGGTGCATGAGGGCTGGAGCACTGAAAGCAAAGCCCGTGTGTGCTGGCACTCAGCGTAGTACCTGGGCCATGACTGGCACCTGGTATGCACTTGAATCCATGGGTACTGAGGGACATGGGCCCTGTTCAGAAAGCAAGGAGAGAGGGATGTTTTTAACCAAGAGACCATAATTGTTAGCACCCTCCTTTGGAAAACTGAGTTGAGGAAATACAACTTTTTTTTTTTTTTTTGAGTTAGAGTTTTACTCTGTCACCCAGGCTGGAGTGCAGTGGTATGCTCATGGCTCGCCATAGCCTCCACCTCCTGGGCTCAACCTTCTGAGCAGCTGGGACTACAGGCGCCTACCACCATGCCTAGCTACTTTTTAAAATTTTTGTACAGATGGGGTCTCACTATGTTTCCTCGGCTGGTCTCAAATTTGGGGGCATGCACAGAGATACACACACACACACACAATTTCCAACCTATCAACAGCCTCCTCATGGACTGCTGACTTCGTAAGTTGCTTTACTTGCCTGCTCTCTCGTCCTTACGTCTATACTAAAGGCAATTATTATTTCTATTCAACAAGGGCAGGCACTGAAACTCAGCATAAATGGTTTGCCCAAAGTCACATCAGAATCAGCTAAGCTATTTTTCAAAATGCAAATTCCTGGGCTCCACTGCTAACCTAGCCTAGGGATCAGAATCTGTACAAGTAAAACCCAGAAGCTTGCCCTTCAGCATCCTCCTCAGGTTATTCCAGCACACTAAAGCGTTCTCCCCGCTTTTTTTGAGTCAGGGTCTCACTTTGTCACTTAGGCTGGAGTTCAGTGGCATGATTACAGCTCACTGCTGCCTGGTCCTCCTGAATTTAGCTGATCCTTTTGCCTTAGCCTTCCAAGTAGCTGAGATCGCAGGCATGTGCCACCATGCTTGGCTAATTATTCTTATTTTCATGATTTTGTGCAGACAAGGTCTCTCTATGTTGCCCAGGCTAGTCTTGAATTCCCAGGCTCAAGCGACCCTCCTGCCTCAGCCTCCCAAAGTGCTGGGATTACAGGTGTGAACCCATGGCACGTGGTCAAGTCTCCCTTCTTAAAATGAAATTCACCTCTACAGTTTCCTTCTTGAACCCCAGGACTAATTATTGAACTGTCTACTACCCACATAACTCAGTATGCCCCCAAATTGGTTCTAAGTTGATCTCTTTCCTCTCCTACTGCTCTGCTCCCATTCCAAAAAGCACCATGGTCTTCCAACTCTCCAGGCCAAGCCTAAGATGGTGTCTGTCCTCTCTTTTGCCCCTTCCGCCAAATTAGGTAGGTTATCAAGTTCCACTGACTCTTATCTGTAAGACATTTTTCAAACCTGCATTGTCTTCATTTCCACAGATGCTGTTTCAATCATTCAACAATATTTGGCATTCCTATTACATACCTGGTAGAGCACGGCTGTGGAGCATCCTGGGGGTACAATTGTGATGACTAACAGCAAAGCTTTAATAAGTACTTACGATATTTTAATTACATTCCAGGCATTGTGCTGAGGACTAGACTAACACATTTAATGCTCACATCAACCCTAAAGTTAGGCTCTATTATGATCCCCGTGGTACAGATGAGGACACTGAGAATCAACTACATAAAGTAACTCACCCAAAGTCACTCCAGAACAAAATGGCAGAATCTGGGGATAGAATGAGGTTTATTCATATCTCTCAACCTCCACTTTTAACTGATAAGTCGTATTATCCTCACCCTGTCAGGGCTTTCATTCTTGAGGGGGTAGAGAGGTCCAGAGAAACACTTCAGATGAAGTGCTGGCATGTGGCAAACACAGAATGCTATGAAGTCTCCAGGAGGTACGAGACCCAGCTTGTGGGTGAGGGTGAGTCAGAAGGCCTCCTGCAAGAAGGCCTCCTGCATTGCTGAGATGAGAGATGAGCATAGCCAAGTGGTGAGAGGAGGAATGTTCAAGGCAGATGCAGCAACATGGGTGATGGTTGGAGACACGAGGGAAGACTCAGTGAGTTGAAGGGACTAAAATAAGCAGAGTTAGACTTCAGTGTGAACAGGGAGGTAGGGAAGGAAGGGAAGAAAAGGTTGCAAATGAGGCTGGTGAGCTTGGCAGGACCCTGGACCAACGAAAGTGTTTCTGAGTCTCGAGGCTTCACTTTAAGATACTGGTGATCGGGCCGGGTGCAGTGGCTCAGGCCTGTAATCCCAGCACTTCAGGAGGTCGAAGTGGGAGGATTGCTTGAACCCAAGAGTTCAAAACCAGTCAGGGCAACATGGCAAGGCCCTCATCTCTACAAAAATTTTTTAAAAAATTAGCTGGGAGTGTGTGTGTGTGTGTGTGTGTGTGTGTGTGTGTGTGAGAGAGAGAGAGAGAGAGAGAGCAAGAGAGAGAGAGTTATATAAGGTGAGGAAGTAAAGTGTTTCTGGCAAAAAGTGTGGTATCCCATGTGGTATCACTAATTGGTAAAGGAGGGAAAGACATGTGAGAGGACTAATGCGTTTGATAAGAAGTCAGACGAGAGTTGTGTCCATGAGGAAGAGACAAAGGCCTAAGGCATGAGAAGGTTGGGAGGAGGGGGGTAAGATGTATCCCTCATTGTTCCAGGATTAGAATGCTTAAGGACATGGAAAAATTTTAAAGGCATATTTTTAAAGTAAAAGATAGTATAAATCAAAATGAATTTATTTTCGTGTATATCTAAGTGGTCGTGTTATAGGTGGCTTTCAACTCATCCTTTTCCTCAGTGATATTTATTAATTTTTCTATAATTAACAGTGGTTTTATAGCAAAAATGAAATAAGCATTATTTGCATTTTCTGAGTCAAATGAGAAAGAAAAATGGTATCTCTGGGGACAACAGGACTGAGCAGAAAACTTTTTATTTGTTTAAGGTCAGAGAATATTTGTGCTTGCTTATTAGATAAGGTACAGGTGGAGTGAGATGAGAGCAAAGTCCTGGAAGAATCAATGTGGAATTGTGTCAGATTGAGGAGTGACCCTTAGAATGGAGAAGGGAGTCATTTTGTGAAAAACTGGGTTAAAAAGTGATGAAAATAGTAATGACAACTTAAAGAATAAAGTTATGACCCCTACATGGAGCTTTTGAAAATTCTAGTTGAGTTGTTTAGGATGTTTTTATTAGAGAACAAAGTCATGGATTGGATCCCCTAGTGGGCCAGTTAATTTCTTCCCATTCCTGTAGGCAAATAATTTCCCTAGAATCTCAAACACCTGTTTTATAGAACGATGCCAAGGATGACAAAGAACCTCACAAGAGAGGATGAATGGGCCATTGCAGATATGCTGGCATCGCACAAGAAAAAGTTCACATATATCCATTGCTAAGGTGCTGTAGGCTGACACAGGACATAACTTTACCTGAAGACCTGATTGAGGATGTAAAACCCTAAACCAAGGTCCACATGATGAAGGTTTCTTTCTCTGAAATGAACTGCCCTAAAACGTTTGCCCATAGTGATCTAAGAAACACATTTTCAAGAAAATGATGTATATCTGGGTCCTCGAGTGCATCGGTCACTGAATTCTAAGGCTGGTGGTTTATGGCATCATCTCCCATGTAATAAGTCTCAGTTTTCCTGGGCATTCAGACTGTTTTACCCTGTCTAAACTTTCATCTCACAGAAGGCTCATCAAGAGGACCATGGAGCACGGTCCCCAGGGAAGAAGCCATTTGAGAAGCTTCTATGGTCAGGCATTTGTTGGCCCCTAAAGATTTGACTAAATGGGATTTGATTCCGTTTTTCTGCCTAGAATGCTGCAGTTTTAAGTACTCCCTACTGGATTGCTGTCTGCTTTCTCTTCTGAAGTTTTGCATGGTATTTAACAGAAGCTGCAGGGTTGCAGTGCATTTAATTCCTGCATCCTAGTTCACAACTGAGGCACAAGCTATAGTTCTTAGAAACACGGTGTCAGACCGAATCCAGTTGGGGAACCACCTCTGCAAATCATTAGCTCTGAGACTCTAAGGCTCAGTTTTTCATCTATTGTATAATAGTCACTTCCTTTATAAAGTTATAGTGAGTAGTAAATGAGATAATATATCTTTATTAATTAGTATAGTATCTAGCATATAGTGAATGCTTAATAAATGTTAGTGGTTACTACTTCTGATGCCATTATTACTTTTAATCTATACAGCCATAGTGTGTTTCCAGTCAAATAAAAGAAATTTGTCCCAAGAGGAAGTAAAAAAAAAATTCATTTGCCATTTCACCAAAACAAGAGATTTAGATGGGATGAAATTGGAAGAATTAGCAACTTTCCTTTGGTTGTTAAAGAGTTTGGATAAGAACTTGACTTTGAAAAGATGCTCTCTGGGAACAGTTCTGGGATTAGCAGATTTCACAATCAAGGATATGACACCTGTCTCATAGGTCAAGGCAGGTGGCAAGTACCTATTAATATGACAAAGAAAAATGAAATGCAAATTTTAGAAAAAGTATTGTTGTCTTCACTGGTAATTTCTGTGTGAAAATATGTAAATGTGTCTGTGCAAGCTTTTTGGGTAGTTCAGACAACATGGATTAGGGGTTGAAACATTGCTTTAGATTTAGACAGATCTGGGTTTGAGTCCCAGATAAATCACTTTACTGGCTATGAACTCCTGAGCAGGCCGCATAACCTCTGTACATCGTTATCTTCCTCCTTTTGTGGGACTAATTTAGATGTTGAACACCAGTTAGCAGAGAGCACAGCATGTGCTAAATAATCAATACATGTTGGTTATATTTTTCTCTATGTAGGAATGTGACATCCATATGTATCCAGGCAGGTAACTTTTTATCCCAGGAATGTTTCCATGTATGTTACAAGATAAAATGAAAAATCTGTGTTTCAATCCTGTTACTCTATTGATATAGAAATTTAAATAACACAGAGTTTTTCTGTAGGAGGCAATGGGCAGGCCTGTGAGGTCACAGGCTGTTTGCAAGCACCTGGCAAGTAATGTCACAATGAACACTGTTCACAGCAGCCTCATCCTCTTGGGCTCAGAGAA
This sequence comes from Carlito syrichta, assembly GCF_000164805.1. NCBI lineage: Eukaryota > Metazoa > Chordata > Mammalia > Primates > Tarsiidae > Carlito > Carlito syrichta. Next base: position 1,275,224 of record NW_007253989.1, read on the forward strand.
TCCTTCCACCTCAGCCACCCTAGTAGCTGGGACTACAGGCATTCACCTCTGTGCCCAGCTAATTTTTTTCTTTGTTTTTTGTAGAGACAAGGTCTCACTATGTTGCCCAGGCTAGTCTCAAACTTCTGGGCTCAAGCAATCTGCCCGTCTCAGCCTCTCAAAGTGCTGGGATTACAGGCATGATCCATCACACCCAGCCATCATCTACATTTATAGACCAAAAAAAATGAGACTCAAAAGAGATTAAGTATCTTGGAAAAGTTTCACAGCTTATAAGAGGAGACAGGACGTGAGCCCTTGTCTGTCATCTTTAAAGACATTTTTTAGCCAGTGTCAATGGTGTAGCATATACAAATATAATATTACTACGACTATATCGTGGAACAACAAAGCAGGACCCCCATGATGTCCCAGTGTACTCTTGTGAGTCTTAATTTGACTGAATTGATCCCAGATATTAAATTCTAAATGCAAGGCACTGTTTTAGGTCTTTTTCTTCTTCCCTGCTATTCAAATACAATCATTAACACAGTCAGGAAATAAAATGTTGCATCTGAGATAAATGTCATGTTCGTGTTGCTTCCCCCCCCCCCCCCCCATTGTATAAGAGAAGAATTTTGTTATTCATGTGACAACTGTTTTACTTCTCGGGAATAAAATGCATGTAGATTCACATGCCTGCAGGGCAATCTCATGCAGGCGTGGAGCTCAGCACCCAGCAGGCATCCACTTGCAGGGTTTCCTACCCAGTTATATTTCTCGTAACCCTACCTTCCTTAGCACCTGTAGTGGTTTCTCTAGGACACCTCAACCCAGGGACGAAATAAAATAGTACTAGTACTAGTAACAAACAATCTCTCTTTGACTGTCTGCTCATGTATCACTGTGGGGCTCCCACTCTATGTAAAAGTTCCCTCAGTGCAATGTGGTAACCTCAGATCTGAGACGGCTTGGGTGTAATGCTATTTTCCAATGAAATCACCCAGATATCCAATAGGGAAAGACACTGATTTATTAGAACTTACGGAAGGCACTTGATGGCGGCAGGTCAGTGACGACAGAATCTGCACCTCGGGACAGTATAGTAAGCAGTTTTATAATCAAGAAAATTAATTATTTGAATAGCTATACTGTGTTTGCAGTTACAGTGAGTAAGAGTACCACCCAAATTGTTCTCAGCATTGTTCATTACCTGCATCCTGGAACTCATTACTGGGAAAATGTATATCCTTCTGAGACCAGTTTTGGTCAGAGGACACTCCCTATGAGAGGGGACAGAAAGAAGCCAGGAATAAGGGGGAAAACGTCTATGTCTGGACACTACCTCACACTCAATCATGACAAGGAGATTTGCTCCTGCACAGTCTTCCCAAATACCAATGACTATCAGCTGGTTTCTTCCTCGCATGTCCTGAAGTGATGGCGCCATGCAGACCTGTGATGATGTCTCTGAAACTGCCTCCAACCTTTGTGCCACCAAGTCAACATTTGGAGTCTTTAGGGATACTGATGGTCCATCAGCTGAGCATCACTGAGGATTTGCTGTGTTCTCTGGAATTCCTGAAGCCAAATTCACTTCTGAATGCTTCAAGTTCTCCACTGGAATGTTGTATCCCGTAAACTGTAGGAATCAGAGCAGGGGTGGAGAGTCGCACTGCCTCCTCCTTGGGTCTGACTGGCAGCCTTTCTACCTGGTTGCATTGTGACTGTGGGAAATTACTTAATCTCTGACTGCCTGGGTTTCCTGGTCTGAAAGTAGGGTTGACATAGAAGGACTTACCTACCAGGGTTGCATCTAGTCCCCAGTGATGGTTTACAAAATGTTGGCCATTGTTGCTATGAGAGGGCTGCCCAAGTCTCACCGCCTTAGACTCACTCCTGGGATTATGCAGAGGTTTTAATCGTCTGCCTTTTCACTTTGTGTTTACAGCCCTTCTCCCTGGGACTCAGCTGGGAGCTGGAGGATGCTGGGAGGAATCAGCACTTGGCTTTATTTGGAAATGCCTGGGCTCCAACTCTATGGCACTAACCTTAAATTATTTTTGTGTGCCTTTATTATTCCTTCCTTAGAATTCACTCTTGCCTAGCTAGCTGCTCAGTCCCTTGAGCAAATCAATTCTGTTGAAGCTGGTCCACCAGGCCTCCAAATAGACGGAGATATGTCTAATGCCTGAATTCTTGGCTGAAAAAGCATTCATTTCTCTCTCTCTCTCTCTCTATCTCTCTCTCTCTCTCTCTCTCTCTCTCTCTCTCTCACACACACACACACACACACACACACACACACACAAATTTATATCTTTTCAGCACCTGAAACTTCCTATTACCATTTGGTTATGACATTGACTTAGATATACTTGAATCCTCATTAAATTTCATTCAAAGATACTTTTTCACCAGAGTATCAACAGAACATCATTGTAAGGTCATAGTGTTTTACATGAAACCTCCTAAATAATCTCTCAATGATGCTAATTGGTTCTTCTTTAGTTATCTGAAACCAGGATTCAAGAACTGTTCACTAATAAAAACATTCACTTTCATAGATTATTAAGGGATACCTGTCTATATGACTTCTAAACAGTAGATCATCTATGCTTCTTTTGTTCTTATTCTACTACACAAGTAACAAGTAATCCACATAAGCTATTATTGCATCAACTTTAAAACATTTAAATTTTTTTTTAGATGAGACTAGAATCACAAGGATTTTCTAAAGGCAAAATTGAAACAATGCTTCCAAGACAAAAACAGATTATCCCTTTCACAAATAACTCATTTAAATTTATTCTTCTCTGGTCTACCTTTATTTTATCTTTCATAATATTAAAATGCTACTGAGTGCTTGCTTGTTACATGCCAGAAAAATTTACATCTGTGAGGTTAGATGTAAAATTATTTTGTGAGCTATGAAGTCCATTTATATAATAGTTTTTAATCTAACACATCAGCAAACATACCAATCTAGGTTATAGTATCTGCTTGCATGTTTGCAGAAAAGCCATACCCTCACTCCTGTGAAAGTGTGGTGGTCATTGCCATGTTAGGGTTTATTCCAGAACCCTTGAACTCAGCACACCTTCATGGAAACTGAGAAACTACAACAATAGTAATGAATATGGCTGGAGTGATTACTACATGCCATCCTTCAGGTATGTAGTTTACAATAACCTCATGATAAACTCCTAAGGCAGGTAGTGTTATGATTCCAGTTTTATAGATAAGGAAACTGAGGATGGGAGAAGTTAAATCTGTCACCGATATGGCTTTAGGTGCAGATATTAATCACGTTTTCTCATTCTGAGAAGGCTGTAGACTTGGATCAATCAAGAACATCACTGTCAGCCAGCCAATGGGGAGTCTCAGCTGGTATCATGTACGAGCACGGTTTGTGGGCATGAATGGCAAGATAAACTCTGTGCTGTGGTCGACCTTCCAGGGGTGACAGCATTGCTCCCCTCAGTGCATTTCTGTTGGGCTAATCATGGTTAATGACATCAAAGTACCTACTCTCAGTGAATCAAGGACCTCCTCACAAGGGGGCAACTGATAAAAGTGCCTTGAAGATGCATAACACACAGTCTCAGACTAGTTTCATGTTAGATGCCTTTCAAAAAAGTATATCCACATGCCCAGCCCAGTGAGTTACTGGGCTCATACTGAGCAAAGGGCTCACTGCACATCTAGGAAAGTGGAAATGTCATACACAGAAAAGGGCTCTTTGGATGGCAGCCCCAGTTGCTAATTAATTGAAGGACAATCAATCTCTACTCAATACATGCGTGTCCTCGGTTGATACAGCATCAACCTCTTCACCTATCTCTGTATACACTTGATGTCACTTTCTCGTCAAGCATGCCTTCTCTAAAAAAAAAATGACTGCAAGCAATACAAAAGCTGGAATGAGAATACTCCTTTGCTGCCCTCTCAGGCTCTAATCCTGTTTGTCCGGAGCAACTTATTTACACTGCAGAATTTATGATGTGTTGAATACATTTCAAAGTTGTTTTTATTTATTTTCAAATGAGAATGCGTAGAAAAAGGTTCTTCTCTGAAAAAAGAAACATGCTTAGCAATGGAGGTACCAGGGTGTTGGGCTGTTCTGTGGGGAGTTAGAAACTGATCCCTGTATATTTTATCTTCTTTCTCTCCCTTCTAAAAAGTTTGCTATGCCACGACAGTTTGCAGAAACTTTGGGGGATTTTTTTTTTTTTTTACTTAAAAATATTCTTTTTAGAGTCCCAGGTGATTTCTTAAGTCATATTGTCGAGTATTTCTGCATTTACTGTGAATTCTATTGGAAATAGCGATGATTCTCTGAGAAAAGGCTGGAAAAAAATGGGGTGGTTTTTCTCCTTAAGGAAGGAAAGGCACTCTCCCTCATAGTTGCTTTGTAGTCTCCTGGGTATATGTTAATGACCCTGAAAAGTGAATTTATTTATTTATTTATTTAGAATCTCTGTTCTGTGGTCTCTGGGAATTTGGTTTATTTGTAATGATGGGAAAGACTGATTCCAGAATTCTTCACTGAGGTAAAATATGGAATATAAATTGAGGAAACTAAGTATGAAATATATAAATGATAATATTATTGCTTATTCTAAAATGTATGTAGTTCCTTATTATTATTTGCTGGATTATTGTACTTGGATTATAGTCCTATTTTTATAAGCACCTGGAATAATTATGACAGATCAAGAAATAAGGAGCTAATAAGACATTTTTACTTCTGGACATCCCAGAACAATGATATGAGGTACCAGTATCAGGTGGAAAATAACTCCATGATGCTCCTTCCTGCAAGTTCCAGTCAGACCACCAGTGGGCTGTCTGTGTCAGACAGACCCCTAGAGAGCCTGCAGTCCTTGTTCCAGGTGGAAGATCAGAGACAACTTTAGGAGAATAAATAGCATGAAGAGCAGTTATGGGATACAGAGAGACATTTTTAGGATACTAAGAACTGACTTGATAGAATAAGATTTGAATACTAATTCTGTATGTGTCCTCCAAACAAATTCTTGAAACCTCTGTTTCCTCACCTTGTTTTCCTTTTTAATTTTTGACCTTAGATGTTTTATAATAATTAAAAATGGGAATATTAATAACAACATTTACCTCGATGAATTTTTGTGATATATATGTTATTTAGGAATGTGGGCTTTTCAAAACTCTGAGAAATAACTCATTTCTAGGTTTGTCAAAAACTTTGAACACATATTAGTTTAATGCTGAGAGCCTAGATATATGGAGTAGTTGACCTTTGATTCACTAGTTGGCCTTGTTAGGTAACACAGCAACAAGGTACAAGTACTAGCCTATTTCAAAGATGAGTGAATTTATCTTTTCTTATACCACATAGACTGCTTCCTAGAATGGATAACTTTCAATGTATTATCTATACGGTGGGTTCCAATTGCTAAAAGAGGTATTATGGTAGAATAGGAGAGAACTTGGACTTTGGGGTCAGATAAAGATGATTTTCAAGCTAGGTTCTGATAACTAAGTGTACAACAAAGTACTTGACTCTGAGAGCCTCAGTTTCCCTACCTGTAGAACAAATGCAAATATCCTTACCCTGCAGATCTCGTACAGAGATAATTCTCATGAACTGCCTGTATAATAGAAGATTAATACAAGATGATGATCATAAAAGTAAATTCTACTGAATAAGCTCAGATGCTGGCATAAACAGTCAGAGGTGCCCGCCACTGTGCCAGCTGGTGGCCCCCTCAGTCCTGGATGTGGCCTCTGGGCTGTTTGGGGGTACAAAGATCAGGCAAACAGGCTGTAGAGCCAAGTAGCCTGATTTCGACTCCTGACTTCCACTTCCTGCTGACAAATGATGGCTAATTCAGACAGGCAATGTAGGCTAAATACAATTCTATGCGTCTTCTCAGTATAAACTTTTTTCTAGAACTATTTATTGTATCCTGGAGCTGATTCATCTCAGATGGGTAGTCATTTGCTCCTTGTGATATTAGCACATTAGATTATCATGCATTACCAAATTAATTACAATTCTGAGAACATCACCACTTCTTAACATACACTGCCTGACACAGAAAGGCAGAGGAATATACAGATTAACTCCTGGATGGGGCTTATCAAGTTCAGTCCAGAGAGGTATGTGGACTGAGGTAGGCCCAGTGTTCTCTCTACTAATTGGTCCTCAGTAGCCTCTGTCTCCTGTGAGGGCGTGGAAGGCAGATTCTTGCCAAAGACGAAGAAGTGAAATTCATCTATGGCTGCAATAGAAGAAACAGATTTAGTCCATAAATTGACCCCTCTGTTTAGGAAATCTCAAATGAAATCAGTCTGGAGTCTTACCGGGCATTCTCACATATCCGTGGATAATTTGTACTTTGGCTGGCTTTCCTGTAAGAGAGAAAGAATTACGAAGTCCTCTTGATTCAGAAACTCTGAATAGCAGCTTGGCATTGTGTAAGTATTTAACAGACTAGATTCCAAGGTTAGTGTCATCTGGTTCTTGTTGTCTTAAGTCAAGGTGAACGGATTGAAGGGTTACTATAGGTAAGCGCCTTAGTTTCCTAGTCACTAAAACGCTTCAAGATCAACCCTTCTTACTATAATAGTATCTTTTGAAGAGAAGGCAGTACGGATCCAGACTAACAACTCATAAAGGACTCTTCATGCAGAATGGAGTTCTTTATAGGTGAAAAAATATCCAAAGAAATATTGGTTGTACCCCATGCTTAGCGAAACCACAGAATGTTATTTAAAGCCTCTCTCTTCTGCATATCTTTCCCTACTTCCATGGAAACCAGATGCTCTGGGTCTCGTGCTTTCCATGGTTTCTTCCTTCCCTTTTAATAAATATTCCTTGTGTTCCTTTACCTGCTAATTTGTGTCACTATGTGCTTATATTGCTAACAATTTCAACAGAGCAGTTCCTTTGAAAATATAATCTCCTTTTAAATGCATCTTCATTTTGAAGTGGTCTCACACATTTTGCTTCTGATTTGGGATCTTAAATGGTATATTTATTTATATTAAAGTCTGCCTGCTGTTCCTCTTGAAAATGTTGTATTTATATAGTTAAGAGAAGTGATGAACCAAATTTAATTTTCTTTCTACTCCGGAATGCTTTGCATCTTGTAATCACCATTGATTGCCTACTTACTAGTCAGAATCAATAAAAGGAGTAGATGTAAAATTTTCCAATCTCATGTTTTATAATATAATAGTGTAGTCAAAATGGAGGGTACTAATAGCATTCAGCTGCATAGACATTACCTGATAATGAGAGTGTGGCTAGCTCAGACTACAGAGAAACATATTAAAGCTAGAAGCTCAAATATTGGACTTTATTTTATTTAGGGTAAGGTTTATGCACACATCTCACGAGAATATGTTTTTACTGTTTTATAGATAATCATATATTTTTTATTAACTTTTTATCATTTTAATTGCATTTCCTTTCAGAGACCACTAACATGTTTTACCTTTGTTTTGATGTTGTCTCTAATATGACAGATGCATTTACCTAAAGTTCTTCAATATGAGATTATGGAAACATTAAAGCATCTAGACCTGAGCTGAAAATAACAGCCTTCAATTTCAGGTCTATATAAATCAGCAAAACCTTGGAGATAAAAGATAAGAAATATTACTGAGCATCCAGAGGCTTGGTCAACTGTTTTTAAGCATTTGTACTTCTCTATTTGATGTGCTTTTGTGATTCTCAGAAAATAATTTTATTGCGTTTAAATATTTCTAAAATTATTGCTGTTTTATATAAAGTCTGTTAAACTCTAGCATTCCACTGGGAGTATCCTTTAGATCACTCAGTGATATTCAAACTTTTAGGTCCTTAAGTAAGCATCTTTGATTATGGTTTTAAAAAAGAAATGCAATGTGTACAATTTCAAAGCCCATCCAGAAAGGAGCTTTACTGAGAAAATCAATCTTAACAATTGATAAATTACATTCTCTATTGGAAAAGAAATGTGCTCATGGCATTTTGGAAAACATTCAGCCTGGTGGTCAAGTTCCTTTAGTAAGTTCTCTGACAAGCATTGTCTCTTACTTTCCCTATACCTAAGCCAAAATCCCTCCTCAGAAGCTTTCAAATACAGTGATTAGGAAGTGTACCTGGAACAGAAATCTCATTTGTAGATTTTGATTGTGGATTAATTATTTGTCTGTTGTTTGTTTGGTATAGTTAGTGACCATTAGGATTTTGCTATTTTTTCTCACTTTCTTTTTTCTACCTTTTATATTGACTGTTTCTTACTGGAAGCCATGTAATTTGAGCAACCTTTCCCATCTCATGTTCCTGTCTTCACCAGCGTCCACTCTAAAGCAACACAGGATATATGTTTCAGAACAAGAGGTGTTTAAGATGAAGGGGCAGAGAACTACTAGTGCTAATTTTGCCTGTGTTTTTCTGTCACCTTATCCCCTGGAGAGAGGCTTTTTGGTCATTGATTTTTACCTTTATAGGGAATAAAATTTTGTAATATAGAAGGAATAACTTATAAATCTAATAACATAATGAAATAATGACCTAGGGCTGTTAAGAGATGGTCAGAAAGCTTTTTAAAGCCTTTTTTAAGTATATGTTCAAGGAAAATCATATTTAATGCTTACTGAGTGCTTACTCTGTGCCAAGTACTGTTCTAAGTGCTATGTGTGTTCCCTCTTATAATACACACAGCTGTGCCATGAAGTAGGCATCATCCCCCCCCGTATGAAAAATAAAACCATTGAACGGAGAGGGTAAGTAATATGCCCGAGTCATACAGCTGAAAAATGACAGAGACAGACAATATTTGAATTTCTCCTTTACCCACTCTCTCTCTCTCTCTCTCTTTTTTTTTTTTTTTTTTTTTTGTGAGTTGGAGTCTCACTCTGTCGCCCAGACTGGAGTGCAGTGGCCGCTCCCGGCCACCGCAGCCTCAATCTGCTGGGCTCTGGCGATCCTTCCACCTCAGCCTTCCAAGTAGCCGGAATTACAGGCATGCACTACCACACCTGGCTGATTTTTGGATTTATTGTAGAGATGAGGTCTCGCCAAGTTGCCCAGACAGGTCTCAAACCTGCAGGTTCTGGCAATCCACTCGCCTCGGCCTCCCAAAGTGCTGGGATTACAGGCTGAGCCACCAAGCCTACTCTTAACAACAATAGCACCCTCATTCCCATATAAACCTAAGGTCAGCTGGTACCCATGACCAAAACATTGATGACCAGAAATTAGTATCTTTCACTAGATACAGGCCAATGATTAAAACGGGGGGGGGGGAGCGCTTTCTCACAGATTACAAGTTAATCAGCATTAGAACTGCTCATGCAGTGTCAAGACTCGTGTGAGACAAGGGGACAGGATACAGAAAGATGGAGCAAGTCCCCCAGGAGAGTCTCATGGATAAGCACAAATGAAAATGGCCCTTGGGAAATAACAGCAGCTAACTTTTATTGAGCACTTTCCATGTGCCCAATGTAATGCAATGCCCTGTTTAATATAAGCATCTTATAATGATTTCAATCTTATCAATGCAGCAACTGGAGTTTTAAAAAGGTTAGGTAATTTTCCCAGGGTTACATAGTTGCTAAATGACACCAGCAGAGCTCATACTCTGTTTGATTTCCAAGTGTATGCTCTAGGACTTCTGATTTCAGTTTTGACATGCAAAGATCATGTAGGTTGCCACTATTGTCCTTACAACAAGAAAAATTGGAACAAAATGAACAACAGTGAGGTTTTTTTGACCCAACAGAGATGAGTTTGCAGGACAAGTCAGCACCCCAAATTCTGAAAAGATGGACACATTAAGCATGTACTGGTAGAACATGCCAATGATGATTTTGATAAATTGCTGAGCACAGAGCATAGACTGTAATGAGTGTGAAAAATTCCAGGAAACTCAGTCTCTGAGGGGCCCCACACTTTCATAGGTTTTACCTCCAGGAACCCATCAGGTTCTCATGGTGAAGCTTCCATCACTGCTCTGGTTGTAGAGAATTATTGTGAAATATGCCAGGGCCTTCTCTATAACAAAAGCTTACGGAAGGGTAATAGCCCTTATCCTCAGGACACTTCTCCAACTTCAGATTCCTTCCCTCTAGTCTAATCTAGAAAAATAAGACACAGGGATCAGGTCTTCAAGGAAATATATTAGAAATACTGCAACCAGGGGAGGATATAAGGAGGTGAGGGAACATATATCTATGCCCTTGGACTAACCTTGGATGACAACAGCCCAAAGACAAGGGCTCACTAAAATACTGAGATTTAATCAGAAGGTTATAGAATGCTCCCCTCTCCCACACATTGCCACCACACCAACAGGGACCTAGTATAACAGTGAGCTGTAGCTGAAAAAACTGCAAGACATAGATTCTCAAAGTCAAGAGAGAAGACAATGACAAGTGCACCTATATACATTTTACACATATGTGCAGACATATAACATGGGTAGACATATTATGGTCAATCTGTAGAAAATAAAAAACAGATAACATCTTGAAAGAGCCTGGGTGCAGTGGCTCATGTCTGTAATCCCAGCACTTGGGGAGGTCAAGGCCAGAGTACTGCCTGAGCACAGAAGTTCGAGACCGGCCTGGGCAACATGGTAAGAACTCGTCTCCGCAAAAAAATTTTTTTTTAAATCTTGAAAGAAGTCAGGGTAGGGGGAACACTGTATTCATAGAGAAACAAGTAAAATAATTACAATGGACTTCTGGTTAGAAATTATTCAGGCAAGAATATTCTGAAATGAAATATTTAAAGTATTGAACAACAAAAGCAACAAAATACCAACCTAGAATTCTATATCCATCAAAATAATCCTTCAAAGGTGAATATTTAAGTTCTTCAGGCAGAAAGAAGAGGAGACAGATCAGAAATTTGAATTGACATGAAGAAAGGAAGAGTATTAAAGAAGAAAAAAATAGAAAATAAGGCTTAATTTTTTCTTATTTCTCATTGATCTAAAAGATAACTGTTTAAAGTATAATAGTAAAGAGGTGTGTTGGGTGATTATATGGATCAGTGAAATGAATGGCAGCAATGTCAAAGGGGTAAGAGGGAGATATTGGGAATATTCTGTGGCAAAGTACAGTCACTATATGTGAAGCTATGTAGGGCTATTTGAAGATGGACATAGATTAGTTAAGTATATAGATGTATTATAAACTCTATGGAAATGGATAATTTTTATTTTTTTGAGGAAAGATAAATTTAGTAAAGGAAAGACATGTTGTGAAGGGTACCACAGACAGGACAACAGTGAGAGTGTCTGTTGCCTACATTTTTAGAATAAGCATAATTGATATGTTGAGAAGGTAGAAAATGGCATCCTATAAAATGTTGCTCAATTAAAACCAGAGAAGATAGCAAAAGCTAGGGGAAAGAGAAAGAGGGTGAGGCAAGAAACAAAAGGTATGCCCCTAATCCCAGTAGAGTTTAGTGTCTGTTTTGCTTTACCTAGAAACTCAAAATTAAGACAGAGCCAGTATCCTGAGCTCAATACAATATGAAATGAGGATTAGGCAAACATAACTCATATCTTTTAACCATGATTGGTTAAAAATGTGTCTGATATATGGACCAGTCCAGTGAGTAAGCAAAAGTCCAAACATATTACCTGGCATAAAGTAAGTGCTTAATAACTATTTGTTGAATGAGTCCAGCAGTGGGTCAAAAACCAGATAGATGGACAGACTTAAGACATACAAGTTATTAAAGGTTTGGGCAGAAAGTCAGAATCCAGGACTACTGAAAGGCAGAGTAAAGCTAATACATAATAATCTAGACAGCCAGGGCTTGAGGAACCTAATCAGAGTGTGGTCAGAATGAATAGGATTGCTGAAAGTTCTTGTATGTCATCTAGGCCAAAAGATGATTTATAATGCTCCCTCTATCCCTGGCACTGTTTCATATTAGAGATAAAAAGATGAATAAGCTGTGACCTATATTCCTAGGAAACTGTGGTCAAGAAAGGGACATAGACAAACTACTATCACCCAGGTCATTCATCTGTTCAACACATATTTATTGAGCACCTACTTTATAGAAGACAATATAGTCATTGCCAAAATGAAGACATATAGAAAGTGCTATGAAATCACAAGTGAGAAAGTAAATAACAATGTCAAAGTGGTGAAGGAAAGCTTCAAATGTTGGATAGTGTGAGAATTAAGCCTAGAAGGAGTAGAGCATGCCGGATAAGAACCTGAACAGGAAACATAGGGTGACCAAAGGAAAACAATCTGATGGCAGACATGGAGCACTATAAATTTCTGATTTAGAACATTTAAGGGATGATTTATGCTTTATTTCAAATCAGTTGCATGGATTATGTAGCTCAGAGTTCAAGCACCAGATTAGACTAAAAGAAACAGTAGATTGGAATAGAAATGAAACAGTGGAGAAGGTCCTGACATCTCATTTTGACTTTAAATATCAGGGCTGAAGTATTCCACATTGTTCTACTTTTTTGTTTGTTTTAAATTTATACCTGAAATTGAGCCTACTTTGTATTCTTGATCCAAGAATAAGAAGTGTGTTTTCTGAAGAAACATTAACTCTTGGTCAGGGAATGAGTCCTATCCTTCTGAAAACCACATCTATGATAGATACATAATTCAGCCGAAATCCAGCCAGTGAGAACTTATCATCTATTATTAAGTCTGTCAGACCAGAGACTAGTGTGAGCCATGAGTGACTATTGGAGCTGTGATGTTTAATGGAACTAGAGAGCGTACAATAGGCCACCAGTGACTTATGGTCATGTTGGGTTAGAGCTGGGATGTGAAACAGAGTATCTTAAAACAATAACTTGGAAGAGATGGTTAAAAAAAAAAAAGTAACCTTGATAGTGGAGGTGGCGCTCCATATGAGGTGAATAATGAGGGAAACCAAGTCTGGTACGTATAATAACTTTCTAGAACTGTGCTGTTCAACACATTCATTAGCTATTTAAATTGAAATATAGCTAGTGGCCACCTTGTTGGACATCAGAATAATAGAACATTTCCATCAATGCAGAAAGTTCTAGCAGATAGTAGTGTTCTAAAGTACGTGGGGTGTGATGACACAATAGAGAATGCAATTAATGTCTTCCAGAAACAACTGCAAAGCAGTTTTTTAAAATTTATTTTTATATGTTGGCAGTGAAGTTAGTAAAGCAGCATAATGATCCAACTTTGCCAGCAAACATTTGTAAGGGTATTTGTTCCTTTTGGGTGGAATGAAATATCCTTCTTCTTTATAGATTAGGAAATTTAGTTTTAGCACAGTCAAGTCACTTGACGCTTAGCAGTAAATGATGACAGTAAGTAGTTGAAATCGGCTGCTCAGGCTCACCTGACTTTTGCCCATCAAAACAACCCAGGGGCTGCACCCAGGACTGAGGAGCCACTCATGGACACAGTGGTGGGCACTGCTGGATGTTTATGCCAGCATCTAAGCTCAGCAGTGAAGGTATCCATTCTGATTAGACTGTGTCCTTCTAAGCAGTTGTTTGATGTTTTGTAATATCACTTTTGTCAAAGAAATGTGGACATTCTGCAAAGACTTCTTGATCTTGGCAAAACATTACATGTATTAACTGCTTCTCCATGAATACCTAGCCGTCCACTGGGTTTTCATGGGTCCGATGTGATTTTCATTGTTTAGTTCATGACAACAGGTGAACAAATAATTTGCAATATGAACGTGCTGGGTTTATTTTTTCTATAGTGGAAATTGATGTAAATGTAACCAATTAAAATATTTTAAAAATAAATTTAACACCATTTGCTTAAACAATCCCTCAATTTCTCTGTTATTTAGAAATTATGTGAAGTCTTTTCACCTAACCTGTGCTCTGTAATCTTAGTTTCTTTAAGGGGGAAAAGACAGGTCTAAAATAAATATCTTACAAGTCACTTTGAACTTTATTTTTTAGAAAAGTACTAATTGCATTACATGATTATCTTATAACATTTTGGAAATAACTATTGAGAAATTTTCATCTTTAAAAAACTGTCATTTTTAATAGTAATAAAGCAACTCCTTATTGAATATTTTGGCACCATGGATTTCAGGTAAAATTTAGTTTTCAGACTGTATTGTGAGATAGACCTTCTTCACTTATATGCTCAAATATTTTGGAAAGCCTTGGATCATCTGTGATTGACAGTTCAAAATACAATGATCTGTTGTGTCTAGCCCGTGTCATGCTGGAGAATACTAAATCAATAGTAATGCTATCAGAACCAGAAATCAAATGCAAAATAGTTCCCTTGGCTTCCTGCATAATGACATTTGCTCTTTTGATAAATTACTAATGGGTTCTTGGACAAGAGACCGCCTGGAACAGCCAAGCTTGGGTATAAATGGAAAAGAAGAAAGCAGCGATATTTATTGTATAGAAAAAATTGCCTTCAGTTAATGTTCTACACAAAGAATGTCCAAAGATATCTGAATTTCACATTGTGATAGGACTTTGGTAATAAGGCCAAGAACAAGCAATCATAAATCACAGTGGTTTATCCCTACTTAAGGTTATTTAGAAAGCTCTGTACTAAACCTTGCATCCTGTAACTAGAACAACCATAAACAGGGCAAAACACCACAGTGACCAAAGCAACAAAATGCCAATAGTTGTACCACAATTCTCCCTGAAACAGTCACCCCATTCCCTCAAGATAATGCAGCCACTGGTTCAAGGGCATCCCTTCTTTAGCATGTTTTCAAAAATCTGACTAATTAGCCGGGCTCGGTGGCTCAGCCTATAATCCCGCGCCTTTGGGAGGGTGAGGTGAGTGGATTGCCTGAGTCCGCGGGTTCGAGACCCGCCTGGGCAGCGAGACCTCATCTCTACAATAAATAAAAAAAAAATCAGCCGGGAGTGGTAGCGCATGCCTGTAATTCTGGCTCCTCGGAAGGCTGAGGCGGAAGGATCACTGGAGCCCAGCAGGCGAGGCTGCGGTGGCCGGAAGCGGCCACTGCCCTCCAGTCTGGGTGAATGAGTGAGACTCCAACTCAAAAAATAAAAAAAATCTGACTAATTGCTTGACTCAATTTGGGGCTGACTTGATGCCATGAACATATTTTAGGACAAAAATGTAGGAGGGAGGGTCATTTAGCTGTCTTTAAAAGCCTGAACTGACTTTAAAAACTAACACTCATGGACTTTTTAAATAATGATTTATGAAATATATCCTACATATATTGGAATATCTTTGATGTTTATATGTATAGGCAAAAATGGTATAGACATATTTGAAGAATATGTCGATGTTATAAAGACTATCCAAATATCACCTAATTCAAAGGCATTAGAAATCTATGATAAAAGGTAGTCTTCCAACCACACTAATGTGTTAAATAATATGACAAATGCAGATCAGCCTCTGAGTTTTACTGAAGGCCAGATAATATCACATAAGATGTGTTAAGTAAAACAGCAAACCAGTTCATGTTCCCTGCATTTGTGGTCTACAGATGAGCATACCTAAAGCTTTGGACTCACTCTGATCCTGACTTTGCTCCATACTTATAAGAAAGTTTCTGTATTTTTGTACTGAAAAGGAATATAAGGACAACTTGCTTTGCCACGATAAACAAAAGATCTTTCCCTCCAGCCACCTGACCACCTGTCTTCTTCATGTTGTGACTGAATCTCACCAAGTTGCAAAAATGAGAACATTTGGGCTTCAAAACACCTTTGTTTTGTTGGATTTTCAAATTAAAAGGGAAAAATTTTTATACTGAAGGATTAAATGCAACCAGGGAACAAAATAATGAAAAGCTTATTTGAGAAGAAATAACTCTTTGGAATAAGAGGTTACCGTGTGTCAATATGTCATATACAGGGAAAGTGAGCTTTTGATTACTTAGAGGTAAGGTTGCCAGAGGGTTTCTGATTTAAATTTCTAAGGCTTGATCAGAGCATCAAGGGGTTTGTTGAAAATCCTCATAACTTGTGAACTTGACTTTTATTCCTTTGAAAAATTATACAAAATATTTTTTTGCCCACATTTATATTCCATGTGGTATGCTTCTCCTTGTAGCTTTGCAGCTA
This sequence comes from Carlito syrichta, assembly GCF_000164805.1. NCBI lineage: Eukaryota > Metazoa > Chordata > Mammalia > Primates > Tarsiidae > Carlito > Carlito syrichta. The sequence goes on from NW_007253989.1 coordinate 1,291,255, forward strand.
TCCCTGGGCAGGCTTTATACTTGTTATAACATCAGTGATTGAATTGAATTTGAACGTTTCCAGAAAAAAGAAGTAAGTTTTGGAAGAAGAAAAGTGACCCCAAAAGTTGGCTCTAAAAAGGTTTTAAGCTTGCAAAAGACCAAGAATAAACTTAATGAACACAAGTAGGGACTATTTAAATAAATTATGGTACATCCTTAAAATGAAATTCTGTTGACCAATTTAAAAGATCAGATCCAAGGTAACTTGAATGGAAAAAAAGTCCCCCCTCTGTTAAATATCTTGATTTCTTCATTCAATATTTTCATGTACATATACAGAGAATATATTTGAAAGAAAGAATTGCATAATAAACTGCTTATGCTCCTTAAAAAAAAGAGAGAGAGAGAGAGAGAACATCTGGCTGTGTTGCCCAGGCAGGAATGCAGTGGCTGTTATTCACAGGTGCAATCATGGCTCACAATAGCCTCAAACTCCTGGCCTCAGGTAATCCTCTCACCTCAGCCTTTGCAGCTGGGACTACTGATATATGCCACTTCACCTGACTTCTCATGCTGCTTTTGAGGAAGGGAAAGGAGCTCAGATTCAAGAGAGTGATATATATTCACTGTATGCCCTTTGTACCTGAATCAATTTAATATCATGGTAAATATACAGATAGATAGAAAAATAGAAGACAGCCGGGCTCGGTGGCTCAGCCTGTAATCCCAGTGCTTCAGGGGATTGGCGTGAGTGGATTGCCTGAGCCCGCAGGTTCGAGACCCCCCTGGGTAACTTGGTGAGACCTCATCTCTACAATAAATCAAAAATTAACCGGGCATGGTAGCGCACGCCTGTAGTTCCAACTACTTGGAAGGCTGAGGCGGAAGGATCATTGGAGCCAGCAGGTCAATGCTGCAGTGCCCGGGCGCGGCCACTGCACTCCAGTCTGGGTGACAGTGTGAGACTCCAACTCAAAAAAAAAAAAAAGAAAGAAAGAAAGAAAGAAAAAAAATAGAAGGCTATTCAGTTCTTTACTCTCACTCTTCAAATATGTTATTTATTTTCCAAATTCCTTCAAAACTAGGGATTTTGTCCAGTAAAGTAAGTGGTTGTAAAATAAATTAGATTTTAATTTAATTATTTTAAATTAGGGTCTCATGCTGTCTCCCAGACCAGAGTACAGTGGCACAATCACAGCTCACCACAACCTTGACTTCCTGGACTCAGACGATCCTTCTGCCTCAGCCTTCCATGTAGCTGAAACTACAGATGTGTGCCGCCATGCCCAGCTAATTTTTTTGTTTTGTTTTGCTTCTTTTGTAGGGACAAGGTTTAGCCATGTTGCCTGGGCTCATCTCAAACTCCTTGGCTCAAACAATCCCCCTACCTTGGCCTCCCAAAGTGCTAGCATTACAGGTGTGAGCTACCCCACCTGGCCTTGGGAGGTTTTATTTTATTTTACAATAGAACCTCAAACTATAAGAATTCTAGAAGAAAATGTAGGAAAAACCCTATGGACATCAGAGTATGCAACAAATTCTTGACCAAGTTCACAAAAGGAAATGCCATAAAAGCTAAAATAGACAAGTGGGACCTCATCAAACTGAAAAGCTTTTGCACAGTGAAAGAAACCATCAAGAGAGTAAAGAGACAACCCACAGAATGGGAACAAACTATTTGCAAATTATGCATCTGACCAAGGTTTAACATCTAGGATCTACAAGGAACTCAAATGAAGTGAAAGAAAAGAAACAAACCACATTAAAAAGTGGGCAAAGGAGCCAGGCTCGGTGGCTCAGCCTGTAATCCCGTGCCTCTAGGAGGCTGAGGTGAGTGGATTGCCTGAGCCCGCAGGTTCGAGACCCGCCTGGGCAGCGAGACCTCATCTCTACAATAAATCAAAAAATTAACCGGGCATGGTAGCGCACGCCTGTAGTTCCAACTACTTGGAAGGCTGAGGCGGAAGGATCATTGGAGCCAGCAGGTCAATGCTGCAGTGGCCGGGAGCGGCCACTGCACTCCAGTCTGGGCGACAGAGTGAGACTCCAACTCAAAAAATAAAAAAATAAAAAATAAAAAGCGGGCAAAGGACATGAACAGACACTTCGCAAAAGATGACATACAAGTGGCACATGAAAAGTGCTTCACCTCACTAATCATCAGAGGAATGCAAATCAAAACTACAATGAGATAGCACCTAACTCCAGTAAGGATGGCTATCATTAATAAGTCAAAAAACAGCCAATGCTGGCATGGGTGTGGTGAAGAGGGAACACTTCTACGCTGTTGCTGGGAGTGCAAACTAGTTCAGTCTCTATAGAAAGCAATGTGGCAATTCCTAAAAGAACTAAAAATTGAACTTCCATGTGATCCAGCAATACTTCTCCTGGGAATATATCCAGAGGAGCATAAATTGCTTTACCAAAAAAGACACCTGCAGATTCATGTTTATTGCTGCACTATTTACAATAGCAAAAACATGGAACCAACCCTCCTGGCCATCAAAAGTGGACTGGATAAATAAAATGTGGTATATATATACAATGGAGTATTATGCAGCCATAAAGAACAAAATCATGAACTTTGCAGCAAATTGGATGGAGTTGGAGACCTTCATACTAAGTGATCTATCACAGAAACGAAGATCTGAATACCACATGTTCTCACTCTTAAGTTGGCCCTGAACACTAGTCACATTAGCACAAGGGAGGGGTTGGCAGACATTGGGCACCGCTAGGTAAAAGAGGGAGGGAAGAGGGTGGGGGCATGCCTGGTCTATTCCTGGAGGAGTGAGGGCCAGTTAGAAGTCCAAACTTCACCTGAATGCAGCCTATTTATGTGGTTAATCCTTACTTGTACTCCACAGGTCTAGGATAAAAACAAAAACAAAACTTGGAGGCAAATTAGTCATTTAGCAATTTAGCAATAGGGCATCTTTCAACCCATGGCAGAAAATGTCAGTACAACAAATACATCTGAAACATGCACCTATAATGGCAGCTAACGTAGATCTTTATTTTGGCTGTGTTACCTAGGCTAGAGTACATGCATAGTCACATGTGAGGTTGCCTGTTGTTTATTTTTTAATATTTGTTTTATGGATATATAAACCAACAAATACAGGTGTTAGTGTTACTCAATTTAGTTATCCAGGGGAAACAAGAGTACTAGTAAAACAGGAAAAACTTAGAAGCTTAAACAATTTCTTTTTCTTTTATGATGCCTGTGCCTTCTGAAACTCACAATTCTGGAAAATTAAAGTGTTGACAACTTGCATTCCCCTCTGAACCCCCCTCATTTTAACTTATTCTGAAACCTACCACGTGAGGTATCATGTATTATGCGACTGCATCTGCTGGTCTATACGAACTAGGGCTGCTATCTTAGAAATAATAGGCCCTCGCCCGGCATGGTAGCTCAAGCTGTAATCCCAGCTCTTTGGGAGGCCGAGGTGAGAGGATTGCCTGAGCCCAGGGGTTCGAGACCAGTCTAGGCAACTTGGTGAGACCTTTTCTATACAATAAATCAAAAATTAGCCAGGCATGCACCTATAGTTCCAGCTACTTGGAAGGCTGAGGTAGAAGAATCACCTGAGCCCAGCATGTTGAGGCTACGATGGCCTTGAGCATGCCACTGCCCTCCAGCGTGGGTGACAACGTGAGACTCCAAGTCAAAAAAAAAAAAAAAGAAAGGAAGAATAGGCATTCTTTCATTTCCTAATTCAGACACTGCCGTTATGTGGGGTTGTGTGTGGGCTTTACATTTTTCCACTCTTTACTTCTGTTTTCAGTTTCTCTTAGAGAATGGATGATCCGTTATTTCTGTATTTTTGTCTGTTACATGTCTGAAGTTCCTTTCTCTGTCTCTCTCCCACTCTTTTTTCCCTCTCCAACTGGTTCAAAGTGCTCCTTCTCTCTTTCTCCCTAGCTGTCTGTCTGTCTGTCTGTCTGCCTGCCTGTCCATCTCTCTCACATGCCGTACACAAATCTTCTGCATCAGTGGAAGGGTGTAGAGCGAACAGTAGGACCTTAGTGTGGCATTGGCTGGCCCGTGTGTCTCATGCTGAAGAATCCAGCTGTCACTTGGAGCTTGATAGAACCGGTGTGTGTAATTCACATACCCCAAGTCCTGAAAGGGAAGCTGCCTCTGGTGTCAGCGTGGTTCCCTGATAAGATTTTATCTTTTCTCTCGCTGATATTGATAGAGCCATAGCCAGGTGGGCAGTAAATAAAACAGATTTATTATGGGCCAGATTTGTTCACTAACAATACTTTCCCAGAACTCCATCAAAGGAGATTCCCTTTCAAAACCACGCAGCTGGATAATGATTTGTGTAGTGGGGGAGGGGCAGATGCAAGAAATTATCTGTTTAATTCCTTTAAACAGTGAATACTTCGTACACTATCGGACTAATCTGAATAGATGACTAAATATCTAAGGGGTGATAAATTATCGGCATGCCACCTGCATCTTATGCCTCAAGAACCTTGGGCAAACCCAGGGCTGTACTTGTGGATTAATTGAGCATGCATAATTTACCACTGCAGTTTACACAAGTGTAAGTATTTTTCTCATTCTGGTAAATAGCCATTTCCAGCTTCAAGAGGAAAAAAATCAGAATATTGCTGCACAGTGAAATGAACCATCAGCCTATTTGGCTATTATAAGAAAGAAAAAAAATCTCTGCTCTTACTGCCACTGCTTAGTTTCTAAATTGAAATGATTTTTCAAGTTTAATTTGCATTTCACCATTTATATGTATTTGTTTTCATTCACATTTATTGTGTTGATTTTTGCCATTGCATGCAATCAATACTATTTTTTTGTTCTAATTTGATGCTACTGTATTTGAATGATTTCAAGAATGTTCATCTAAGAAAGTGTTTTTTTTTTCTTTTCTTTTCTTTTCTCTCTTTCTTTTTTTTAAGTCAGGGTCTCAGTTACTCAGGCTGGAATGCAGTGGCACAATCATGGCTCGCCACAACCTTGAACTCCTGGACTCAGACCATCCTTCTACCTCAGCATCCTAGGTAGCTAGGACTACATACGTGCACCACCATGCCCTGCTGATTTTTAAAAAATTTTCTTAGAGACAGTCTCGAACTCCTGGGCTCAGGCAATCCTTTCACGTTGGCCTCCCAAAGTACTAGGATTACAGGCATGAGCGACTGCATCCTACCTAGGAAAGCACTTTCCTTGCAGTTATTTTATTTAGACAAGGGTGAGGAGCAAATGAATAGGAAATGGTAATCACAGAAATACATTAGGGTTTGAATGACTTGTCTCATATTATCACCCACTTTTTGGATAAATTTGCTATTAATACCAAATCACTATTTTCTCATCTATGAAATGGTAATAATAATACCTATCCCACACTTAATTGTATTAAATGTTATAATGAATGTAAAGAGTCTAATCTAAAGCTAGGAACACTAGATACTCAATAAATTATGTACATTTTTGTAATTCTCTTATTAAAACAAAATTAATTTCATATACTTCAACAGTGAATTCTGAATCTCTAAATTAGTAGCTTAAAACACTGGTTGCTATATGAGAATGTATTTCATTCTGAATAGTAAACTATGAAGTGTTTAGAAATGGTGTTTATATAATAGTTGTTTAATTATGACTTTATAGCAAATAAATGTATGCAAGTTTGGGTGTAACTTAGGAATAATCGTTAGATGTATTCAATTTGCTTATGTAATAAAGTCTACATAGAGTTTTATTCTCTTTGTTTAAGCCAAAAAAGGCTCTTGTAGGAAATGAAAGCTTAAATGGAACTGTTCATAAAGGAATACTATTACACATGTATTAATCCCTGTTTTACAATAGAAAAATACGTCTAAATCTCAATTCATGTATTAGGCATAATCTTTAGAGGCGGAGTTTAAATATGACTTTCTCATCTCCTGTTTCCTGTAATATATGCATTACAATTTTTAAAGTACATTTTATTTATGCTAAAATTTTTATTGCAGTAGTTACTAATGCTTAAATCTTAAATTGTGCTATCTCAAAGCCCCTGTGTAATAAGTTATTTTAAAAATTTAAATATAACAAAAAACTGCCTACTTAAAGGAGCTTTTCAGTGAATCATAAAATCCAAGATCCTCTATTTTAAGAGAGGTAAGTATATTTGTACAGTAAGTCTAATTTTTTATAATACTCAACACCCACATGTAAATTGTAAAATCCATTGTACGCTTTCTTTTGGTGAGAATTACAGCTTTCAGCCAGGCATCGGGTTATTCCTAGAAAGGCCTGTCACATTTCCTGCCATTTCTCTGTGGCTTTATTGATGTTCCTGTCACCCTAGAAACCCAGTGAATTCGGAGATGAGGCCGTCTTTCTGCTTGATTTTTTTTTTCATTGAGATACCTTTCAGGAGACCACCATAAGTCTCCAGTGGAAGAAGCCTAAAGGATAGTTCTCCATAAGAATAATCTTCTACTTCTGAGTCTTCACATCTACACACACGGGATGGATCATTTCCTGAATACTAAATAGGAATTGTCGCTCCATTAGTCACACCATAATAGCCCCCTCAATCCTACCTAGAAATAATCACTACTTAATTAGCAGGTCTTTTCTTTTTCTTTCTTTCTCTCACAGGCACATGTAAAAATGAGGACACAGAGCCATGAATGGGAGAGACAGGCTCTAAGAGGATCATGTAATGTCTTGTACAGGGCTCAGAGTCAGACCAGGTTTCTCTTCCACTTATGTGCTGTATGACCTTACACAAGATACTTAGAAGACCTAAGACTCAGTTTCTTCTGTAAAGTGGGTATAATATTAATATCTACCTCATGTGCCTGTTGGAAGGATTATACCAAATAATACATGTAGTTCTAAACATCTTACCTTACAGTGTGTGTTAGTGACTTCCAAGTGGGTCTCGACTTGAAGACATGGACCTTCTCTTCAAATATTTTCCTGAATACTGTGGACTGGGCTCCCAGTTTTAGTTCTTGATCTTTTCCTTCCCCTCAAGATCACATGGTCAACTTTTCTTTGTTGGAATCCTCAACATCAAAGTTGCAATATTAACCATCTGCCACATACATGAGAGGGTCTTATTTGTTCACAATAAATGAGTCCTCTTTTAAGAGAGGTAATATCAATGTCAAATGTAGTGAGCCATGGGCTCCATCAGCCATCTAGGCCTTGAGAAACTCTGCTGTTCTCTGTTCAATTAATTTGTGTCTGATACCTACCTTTTATTTTCTTTTTTTTTTCCTTCTTTATTTTGAAGATGTGGGGTACAATTCAGGGTTAGGTATACAAATGTTCATTATGCAGGTACCCTTGTTGATGAGGTGTGCCCCTCCCTCCCCTGGCAGTTTCCCTCAACTGTCAATCCCACTCCCCTCCCCTGGCAGTTTCCCACTACTGCCAATCCCTTTCTTATAGTATTATAATAATTGTTCAAGGTTCACTTATGAGTGAGAACATATGATACTCTGTTTCTGTGATAGATCACTGAGTATGATAAACTCTAAATCCATCCAAGGTGCTGTGAAGTTCATATGTTTGTCTTTCTTTATGGCTACATAATATTCCATTGTGTAGATGTACCACATTTTTTAACTCCAGTCCAGCTTTGATGCACAGCATAGTTGGTTCTGTGTTTTTGCTATTGTGAATAGAGCTGCAACAAACATGTGTATGCAGGTATCTTTTTGGTAGAATGACTTTAGTTCCCCTAGGTATAGTTCCAATAGGGGGATTGCTGGGTCATATGGAAGGTCAATTTCTAGTTCTTTCAGAAATCACCACTGTCTTCCAAAGAGGCTGCACTAGTTTGCATCCAACAGCAGTGTAGAAGCGTTCCTTTTTCTCCACATCCTCGCCAATATCTGTTGTTGTTTGTTTTATTAATGATGGCCATTCTTACTGGGGTTAGGTGGTATCTCAGTGTGGTTTTGATTTGCATTTCTCTGATGATTAGTGAGGTTGAACACTTTTTCATGTGTCTGTTGGCTGCCTGTATATCTTCTTTTGAGAAGTGTCTGTTCATGTCTTTTGCCCACTTTTTAATGGGGCTGTTTGTTTTTTTTCCTTTCAGTGCTTTGAGCTCCTTGTAGATCCTAGATGTTAGGTCTTTGTCAGATATACAGTTGGCAAATATTTTTCCCATTCTGTGGGCTGTCTTCTTGCTCTCTTGATGGTTTCTTTTGCCTTGCAGAGTATAGCCAGAACAAGGAAGTCAGAGGCTGGTGTTCCACTGATAAGGTGGCAGGTGGATATAGATGTCCAGCCTCACCCAAACACAACTTCTGCTTTATTTAGATCAGTTTTATAGTGCCCACAGAACTAGTGATGCCAGGTGCTGTAGGAGTATAGTTGTGCTGTGGGTTCTTGGCTTCACTGCAGAAAAGAATTTCAGAACAAGTCTCAGAAAGAGTTTTAAAGTACAGTTCATTAGAGAGAGAAAAAAAGAAAAAGACCTGTTCAAGAGAGAACACAGATACCTTAAGGGAAAGGGCACAGTCTTTCTGTTAGCAGAAAGCTTTAAATATTTTCCAAATGATGACGAAGAAATCTATTTTTATTTTTATTTTTTGAGTTGGAGTCTCACTCGGTCGCCCAGACTGGAGTGCAGTGGCCGCTCCTGGCCACCACAGCCTCGACCTGCTGGGCTCTGGCAATCCTTCTGCCTCAGCTTCCAAGTAGCTGGAACTACAGGCACGCGCTACCACGCCCGACTTATTTTTGATTTATCATAGAGATGAGATCTCGCCAAGTTCCCCAGGCGGGTCCCGAACCCGTGGGCTCAGGCAATCTACTCACCTTGGCCTCCCAAAGCACTGGGATTACAGGCTGAGCCACCGAGCCCAGCCAGAAAACTATTTTCTAAGTTAAGATTTGTGGGCTTTGCGGGTTACAGCAAGGTATTGACCACAAGTTTCAATTCTTACCACTTTACTCTTAAGCTTTCCTAAGTCATGAGGAACTTTTGAGATAATAGAAAACGGTACTGTTTAATTAAGCTTTCTCAGTGTCTCTGGCAACTCCATATTACCTTTGTTTATGGTTTCTGTGACTGACTGTGCCAGCACCCCTCATTCCAAGGTTGGGTTTGATTGCCTGCTCAGTGTAGGTGTTGTTCAATAGAGTTATGTCTTGATAAGACAGTATCTGTGTGCTGATCACCCTGTTCCTTATTTACCTTACTTGCACCTGCCTATGGAAGCTCTCCTTTTTATATCTACACTGTGCTAGCTGTGTCTGCCTCACTAAGAGCTGACATTCAAAATGATCCCTGTCACCGTAGTGGACTTTTGTCTTTTTAAGCTATTCCACTGCCAATGTATCTTTCTATTTAAAGGGAAAATCCCACTGTGTATAGTATTATTAGAATATAGTAACTTACATCCAATAAGAGAAGTCAAAAAGAGAAATAAAACTTTTCAAGCCTCTTGGCAGCTGGAAATCAGTCCTGTGTCCTTGACTTAGTGAATCAGATCCTTCTCTTTGGGGTCTTGATTCCAGAATGAGAGTGGTAAGAATTCACTAGAGCTCACTTTAGTGGTGGTAGTGGCAGTGTCATGTCACATACCTCCTGGGAAGTTCATTTATGTAACATGATATCTTCTCCAATTTCCAGGAGGGAGTAAGTAGTAGATGGTGATGCCAGTTTTTGGCTTGGGAAGCTCAGGAATTCTTAGCAGCCTTTATAGATTTGGTGCTCAGCAGACATGGAAAGTAACACATAATTAATCTTACCAAGGAACAAAGCTTACATATGCATACTTTCACTAACCCCTTGTCCTCAAGTTTTCTGTGATTTAAGACAAGCATTTTTCATTGCTTTTGGCCATCAGATTGAATTCACTGAATCTGTAAAGATGATCACAATATAAGCAAATTTATTAACCTGTCAAGTATTATTAAATTTCTTATTCTAGTCATATCCCAAGTCCAGGAGGGTGTTAAAAATGAAAGACTATTTTTTCATATCTAAAGTGCTAAATTTCATATTTTCCTTTCATGAATGGGAACAGGGATACTTGTGATTATATCTGGATCCTTATAAAATCTTAAGAGTGTTTCCAGTTTACTTCATCAAAGGTTTAAATTTTTTAATTTGTTTTTATTTATATTTTTTACTTTTTGAGTCAGAGTCTCACTCTTTCACCTGGACTGGAGTTCAGTGTCATGATCACGGCTCACCACAGCTCAAACTCCTGGGTTCTGGTAATCCTATTGCCTCAGCCTTCCAAGTATCTGAGACTACAGGTATCTACCACCATGCCCAGCTGATTTTTTATTTATTTTATTTTTTGTGGATACAAAGTCTTACTATGTTGTCCAGGCTGGTCTTGAACTCCTAACCTCGAATAATCCTCCTGCCTCAGCTTCCCAAAGTGCTAGGATTACAAGCATTAGCCACCATACCCAACTAGAGGTCTACATATTATATTGATTGAAGTGTGAAATTAGTTTGAGGAACTGTGTGTGGATTTGGATCTTATCTTTTAAGAAATTTATTACTTGCACTCTTCCCTAGAATAAAAGTTCTCCAAATGTGCTCTTTTGATGAGACCACCCTAAAAGGAGGTTCTGTGTTCAAATGAGTTTGGAGAGAACTACATAAAATATCTATCTGCCTCTTAAAATTCCACACTAAGGCCAAGTACAGTGGCTGACACCTGTCATCCCAGCACTTTGGGAGGCAGAGGTGAGAGGATTGTCCGAGCCCAAGGGTTCGAGACCAGCCTGGACAACTTGTCAAGACCCTGTCTCTAAAATAAATCAAAAAATTAGCTGGGCATGGTGGTAGATACCTGTAGTATCTACCTGAAAGCAGCTTTCCTTTTCCCCTGAAAGCAGCTTCCCCTGAAAGCGCATTCCCGTAGTCCCATCCCAGCTACTTGGAAGGCTGAGGTGGAAGGATCACCTGAGGCTGCGGTGGCCATGAGTATGCCACTGTGCCCCAGCCTGGGCGACAGAGTGAGACTCCAAATCAAAACAAAAATCTATACTACATATTAGCACATTAAGGACTTCACACATTCCTGATGAAATGAACTTACTTTATATTGTCTGACTTGAAGTTTTAAAAATTTACTTGACTACCAAGGCATTTCCTGTAAAATAAACCTGTGTGCATTCCCTAGAACTAATTGTTCATAAGATATATTTTGGGAAATGTCATCATAATGTGCATTTTTCTTTTTTTTTCTTTTTGTTTTTTGAGTTGGAGTCTCACTCTGTCGCCCAGACTGGAGTGCAGTGGCCGCTCCCGGCCACCGCAGCCTCGACCTGCTGGACTCCGGTGATCCTTCCGCCTCAGCCTTCCAAGTAGCCGGAATTACAGGCATGCGCTACCACGCTCGGCTGATTTTTTGATAGATTGTAGAGATGAGGTCTCGCTGCCCAGGCAGGTCTCAAACTCGTGGGCTCAGGCAATCCACTCACCTAAACCTCCCAAAGGCGTGGGATTACAGGCTGAGCTACCGAGCCCGGCTTGCATTTTTCTTTTGTGTTTCTTTGCATCTTTCATTTTCAACAATGGACTCACTGGATTTACATGGAAGAGAAGCAGGTACTAAGAGGGATATTCATTTGTAGTCAGTTCATTCCAGTGCTCCTTTCCAATGGTGACAGTGTCTAATTCAAGGTGGGTACAGAGAAAATACCTTTCCCCGTAGCATATAAAGTTCAGAAACGTATTTATTTACCTAAACTTACCTTACACTCTTTGACTCAATCTCCACTGACACAAGTTTAGACATTGAGACACAGGTCCAAATTGTTGCTTTCTTTGTAGATATAATTCAGTTTTTATCTCAACCAAGGAAATTTCCAAATTGATAAGCCAATGAGAAACATGGCTTTCCAAATGTAGAAAATGGAAATTTCTTGTGGCAAAAATATAAAAGACCAGAACAGGAATGATAAACACCGAATTTAGGATGGTGGTTAATGTTGGAAAGGAGGGAGGTGGGGAAGGTCAGGCAGTGATACACAAAGGATGGTACACAGGTGTGTTCCTGGGAAACACTGTACTACTCTGAGGTTTGCACACAGGAAGGCCATCAGGAAGGCTTTCAAAATGAACCACTGTGGAGGAAAAAGGGAAGAAGAGAGAGGGAGAAGTTGAGCTATAATACCTTTGCAAAACCACTTTCAACCTTACCTTTGACCCTTCAGAGATGTACAGAATCCAGGCAAGAGGACTGGGCATTTGTGCTGCCTCATTAACCAGTGATTGAATGGGAGCAACTCCTAGGGAGGTAGAGTGACACAGTAACCTTGATCAAGGCAGATTCCCCTGAAAGCAGCAACTTGCTAGGCAGCTGGTAGAGTGAGTGTCTTGGTACTGAAGTGGGGAGCTAAGTATCATCACTTAATCCCCTTCAGAGGGCTTTTCCATTGGAAAATTTTTATTTATTTAAGTAAAATATTTATATTTTATTAATAAAATCATTTTAATGCATGGTTGTTCCTATGTTTTTTATGTCTTTTTGATCTCTTCAATTATGCAAAATACATCTAAAAAATTTATACATTTATAACGAAGAAATTTCCTGCAATAATGCTTCAAATCACTCAAAGTCACTAGGAACTACTGTGTTCTGCATGACTGAATTTTCTAGTTGAATATTTACCTCTCCAGGTGCCCACACTTTTAACACTCTTTTTAATGGAAATCTTCCTAAAATATTTCTTCTTTATCCATATCTAGTGAAAGGCTAAAATGTGCATAATAGACGCTTTTCTTGATGAGTAAATGTATTGATTAGTTTGGGTCCTCACATATACCTCATGGAAACTTGTTCCATCTCCTTCTGGCCACCCCTACACACACACACACACACACACACACACTTTCTTTGTATCTCTACTTGTATTCTAGTCAAACCAATTCCACCTTTTGGTTAACATTTCTTATGGGAATCACCCTTCTCAAAGTTCCTCGGGTTTATAATCCCTGAATCAACTTTGCGGCTGAGTGCAAAACTTCCCTTTCCTCTAGCTAACAAATCCCATGGATTTGGCATCTTCACTGTCTCTCAGGTCTGTTCTCTCTATTCCCTGGTCATGGCCTTATCCCAAGGCCATAAAACTCTGACTGGACTAGTATGTTAATATCTAAATTAACACCTCCAGTTGAATCTACCTCTGTCAGACCAGTATCCAGTAACCCAACTCTGACCATGATGTGCCACTGCCCAGAACACTCAGTGGTTATACTCCTTAACCTGGGATTAAAGGCCCTGTGTTCTCAATGACCTCTCACTATTTGTCCATAAGCACTTTAATTTAAGCCAAATTGAACTATGCCTTGATCACAGCCTAATGCTTTCTCAGTCTTTACTGTTCTTGTAACCTGTAAACTCCCAAAGGCAGAGGGAAGTCTTCATACCAAAATACTGGAGACAGAAGAGCATGTAGTTGAAGAGGGTGGTCTCTGGAACCAGCCTCACTGGCTCCCTCCTGTCTACTTGTGTAACATGGGTATGTTGTTTAATTTCTTTCAGCATCAGCTCCACATCTATAAAACGGGGATAATAGCGTTTGCCTCTGAAGATGTTGTGAAAATTAAATGGCTCACAGATGTGATTGCTTAGAAAAGTGTCTGGCTTGTAGTAAGCATCCTCTCAACGTTGGCTATCATTATTGTGTTTGTTCAGACCGAATCTATGTCTTCACGGACACCTCCTTTGCTATGGAATCTTCTGCTGAAGCTCTGTGACTCATTGACCTTTTGAAACCCAGTAACTGATTTACTACTTGCTAATTGTATGTCTGGTCCCAGATTTTCCTATTTGGTGATTCTCTCCTATTCTAGCTCAGGAAACGTATTGTATTGAAAGTCCCAGAAATCAGTGCATATAAGTATGGTATTTAGTGAGTAGATCCAACAGGTAATTACACCAACATCTAGGAACATGAAAATGCAAACAACTCGGCCATGCGGGCTTAGACCGACACTTCTCTTTCCAGTTCTTAGGCCATTTCACAATTTGTTGTTGTTGCTGTTGTTTTATTTTTTATTTTAAAATTGTGGGCTACAATTCAGAATTAGATATACAAGTGGTCATCGTACAGGTAAAGTTTGGGCCTCCCTTTGGTCTCTAATTCACCTGGCTTTAGATTAGGTACCTCTATTTATGTTATATATCCCGCTGCCTCCCCTGGTGGTATCCCGCTACTGCCATTCCCTTTCTTATTGTATTATGGTAAGTCAAGGTCTCACTCTGTCACCCAGGCTGGAGTGCAGTGGCATGATTACTGCCCACCACAGTCTCAATCTCCTGGACTCAGGCGATCCTTCCACTTCAGCCTCCTGGGTAGCTGGGACTACAGATGCATGCCACCACACCTGGCTAATTTTTAAATTATTTTTATAGAGAGGAGGTCTCACTGTGGTGACTATGCTAGTCTCAAATTCCTGGACTCAAGCAATCCTCTCGCCTCAGCCTCCCAAAGTGCTGATATTAGACTGCTTTAGTCTGCTTCTGGCCCTGACCCTAGTTCTTGTGAAAGACTGACTTTCTCTGCTCAGTTTTGCTGCTTCTTCCTATTTCTCTTGCACAGGAGTGGATTTAGCACTTAGCTTGCTAAGGCACGGGTTCCTGCATGGATACCATCTGGTTTTGTATCAAGGCTCTCTACAACTAACAAAAGCAGTTCCTTGGTGTCTGAATTCCAAATTCTTAGGGAAGAGTGTCTTACTGACTCAGACTAGACTGTAGTTTGGTTCCCTGACTCAAGTGTTCGCTCCTATTTCAGTTATCTATGGTCAAACTATAGTTTATTTTTTTGTAATACAAAATGGCTACGTATTTTGTCACCATCTATAGGAAGATATATCTTACTGTTTCCTTTTAAAATGTCTGCTTTCTTTACTCTCTTCTTCTCATCCCAGAAGGACTAAAAGATGCCAGAGAAAACTTTTTATAACCAGTGATTTTGAAATCCATAATCTTCATTTCTTGGATATTTGCCAAAACAGGCCTAAAAATCTGAAAGTGGTTTCAGTCAGTTCTTGTGAATTAAAACACAGTTTTGAGAAAGCCCTCATTACTCAGTAGAGTCTGGGCTAATTTGAGGCTTAATACCACTGTGTATTACACTCCTGAACCAAATTGTAGTTATAAGAGCAATCTGGCGAATTCTTTTTACTCTTGGTGGCCACCACTCTGCAATCTAGGTCTGGTCTTCATAACATAAAGTAAAGTTCAATGATAAGAGTTAGCTGATAACATTTGAAATTATTGATTTCAGAATCCAAATAAAGAAAACAGTTAATAGGGGATTTATGTATATACTTTTATTCTAAATTATCAGAACTAGTTTCCAGGTAACCCATTTTCCCTGTAAAATCATCTAACTCTTCTAACCAATATTTGTGTCACAGATTTTAGAAAAAGGTACTCTTTGGGCTCTATTTTGGAATTTCATTTCTTTTTCATTCTTCAGGACATTTGTAATTACATTTACCTGTCTTTCCCCCAGAAGGCAATTATTGGTTTAGATTGTATTATAACTGTCTCAGATCTTTAATGGCTTGGCTGATGCTTGGTAGTGTTGCTTCTGTTTCCTCTTTTATTTTAAAGCATTTGTCCTTTTTGTTTTACTCTGACATTGATAAGTGTTGTTCCTCTCTGCAAACAAAGGAATGAACATCCCACACTGCATAAACATTTGTGCTACTCTTTCCTCTCGGAATTAGTATTCTTTTAAACTGGTTAACACATTTGTACTGTCTCTGACACCTTTAACTATGACAACTATGAAACAAAATAGTGTACAATGAGCACACACATTACTTGGAGCTGATGAGATTAATTACTATTCGGGACAGTGCTTAGATTAATTATTTTGTTTGTGTAGTATGTTCGTCAAGTGGTTGCCTGATTGCTGTTCAGAAGATTGATTGCTTGTTACATTTACCTTGTGGTTTCTGTGGGAGAAAACATATTTTAGGATTTATCACTTCTGGAAGCCCAGGGGGCTTGGTTGACAGGAGGATGCTCCAGTAAAGCTGTAAAATGGAGAACCGGCTGTAGAAAATGTGTTCTTTAAATAAACACCTACAGTGACGACTGGAGTCGCCATCAGATCTGTTTAACATCAGGAGAGACTACCGATGATAAAATTGAGTTAATATGAACTATGCAATTTAAAAACCCACCGTACCAGTTGGATTGTAAAATCGAGATGAATAAGCACTTTCTGGGTGCCCAGTGACTAAAATAACAAACTCTTGGCGACTTTGTTGTCCCTTTGGTTCTTGGCTTAGTGCACCTCCTTTCCCAGTGACAGCCACAAGGCCTGCTGCTGCTACTGCTGCGTACCTCTGCCCTCGCGGTGGGGCCCAAGAGCGCCCTGGGGTCCTTCTGAAGTACCCACACCACTGCCCTTTGAGGGACTCACCTCGCTGTGGGAAACAGCAAGAGGTTATGTGAGGCATAAGAACATGCATTATCTGCTGTGTTCCAGGAGTGACTGCCTGCACCAGGGAGGGATTTGCAGTAATAGGATTTTGCTGCAATGGGGGATTGTAACAAATTTAAATAGAAGAGTACTTTTGTAAAAAAAAAAAAAAAAAAAAAAAGAGTTAAGGATTAAAAATAGAATAGCTTTTTGTTTAGTGAAAGGCTGGACTAATCCCCCCACTTGGGAACACAAAAATACATTGCTTGCCTATGATTGTGAATTATACCTATCTGTGACTTTGAATGTTTATGGCTGTATTAGATGAACAGTTTTAGGATTCAAAGAGGCTTCATTCATCCCTTCCAAAAATACTATTTGCCCAGAAGAGAAAAACTAAAGAAAATTTTGATGTGTCTAGCCTTTTGACCTTATTATTTATGTCTGTATTAATAAACAACTACAACACAATTACACAAAATACCGAAAATCCTTAGGACTTTTAATATTGTGGATTAAAACTAAGTGAGCATATTAACTAATATACATCCCAGCAAACAAGAAGAAAATAACCAAAACAGTAAAATAATGAAAATGAAATGAAATTTGCCTTGTATGCTAGACAATCTTCCCTTTATAGCTTGAGATTTCAGAAGGAGCATTTACAGTCACAAATTTTTTTTTAGCACTTAAAACCCTTTTGGATTTAAAATTATGAAACATTATAACTATCATACCATGATGGCAAAAAACCAAATTTGATTTCCTCCATTAGAAATTGCCCAGCAGAGAAGCATCTCAGAGCATAGGTATTGGGACAGTGATAAATGAGATGGTGCGAGACAGACAGTTGTTTTTGAGTTGGTTGGCTTTGTACAGTGGTGCAAAGATCAGAAGTAAAACAAAATGCATTAACCCCACTGAAAATATATTTAGGGCCTCTTTGATTAAATACCTCTTTTCCTGTGTAACTGGGAAGCTGGAGCAAAATGAGGATTAATTTTTTTAAACACCTTCCTTTCTTATTAATGGCTCTGTTTTCTCTTTGAGGGTACCTGTTTAAGTCCGAGTCCAGCAGGAAATCCTAGTCATTCAAGTTTTTAAATTATTCTCCACATCCCTCATTTCTGGCAGATGTGGTAGGGTTGAGACTATTGCGTGAATAAAGTTGTCTATAGAATAAGTTTTCAGTGGTTTGAAAACTCGAGTTCAGCTACTTTAGAAATAGCCTGTAGTCCTGAGAAACTAGCCTGGTTTTTCAAAGCATTCCTGATATCTTCCTTTATTGGCCTTTTCATATATTATTGTATCTTTTGCCACTAAAACCTAATCTACTAAAATGAACTGCTTACAATTATGATTACACTTTAAAAAAATATAATGTGTTTTGAAAAAATCGCAAATATGTGTTTGGAATCTCATTGGATTTTTTATAAGCTATTGTCTTAATTGTTGTAAAAGCAGAAATTAAATGTATCTGCAAGAATGTGACTTTAAGTTAATGAAACTGGTGTGCGTGTGTTGTTTATTAAAGTCATTTCATTACTTTATGGTCACACCTCAAACATAAAAGGTCAATGTAATTATTTGATAGCTAGAGGTGACTGTCCTTTTAAAAGGAAAATGACATTATTGATCCCCTGTTATTCCCAACCCACAATTTTGTTTAACTGTCTTTTCCCTTTATGGACGATGAGCTTACACTGACCTCTCTCTCATCAATGTCCCTGTGTACCCAAAGATATCTCTCAAAGATATTAACCAGAGTAGGGACTTACTGGGTGCTCTCCGGAACTATGAACTGCTAATTGTACTCATCCATTTGTTCACTCATTCAGTCAATGAGTGCGTGTGTTTATTCAATGTATTGAACTTGTACACAGATTCTAGACCCCATTCTTTTATTTTCTGCATGCATGAATGGCATCTTCCCTGCATTTAAGTAGCTCAAGGTTTTATGAGAGGACCTGCCAAGGAGCAAGCAGCTAACATCAAGAGTGTTTGAAGTTAGCCTAAAAGAGCCCAGAGAGATTGTAAACAGTGCCCCAAGGGAAGACTGAATATGAGTTCTCAGAAAGGATGAGTTAAGAAAAAGATCTCCAGGCAGAGGGTACTGAATTGCAGGGAGAAAACTCTGCTAGCTCCAGTATTTCCATAAGCCTGGAATAGAGACAGAGGGACAGGAGGCAGGGGAGGAAAGCAGGGCAGAGAGGCCACTGGGAAGGGCTTTGGGAGCCATTCCTTTGGGTTTCGTCCTACAGAAACTGCAGAGCAAATGAAGGATTTAATCAAGAGGATGACTTCTGGTCAATTAGTATCCTATTCTAACTAAACTGATCAGCTATACTTTATGCCTTTTCTATACCTGTCAAAATGTCCAGAGTTTTTGTTTTTGTTTTTTATTGTCCAAACTGAGCTGGCTTCCATTTCTGACAGACTTGACTTTGAAATGTTTTTGCTTATGTGAAAGGTATGGAGATTTTTCTTTCTGGTCTGAATTTCTAGCATCTATTTTCCTTCCTCAGCTACCTCCTGGAAATCTTTTCCCATGTGAAATTAGAAAGGTAAGTCTGTTAAAAAAATAAAATAAAACATATATGATATTTTAAGATAGATTATGTGCTATTTATATGATATTAACTACCTGCCTTTATAATTATTGGCTTGAATGAATGATCTGGAAAACAGTTTAGGTCATAATACGTAACATTAAAAATAAAAGTATCTTTGGAAATCACTGTGAGAAAATCACTGAAGCACATTTTTGTTAAAACCATTCCAAGACTAGATAACAACTAGGTCCAGAGAAAGATTTGAGAGAAGTCTGCCTTCTGATGTGTGACCATTCAAAACAATCATTTTGTAGCTTAAGTATATAGTTAGGGAAATAAAAAATGCCTTCCCATCTCTTTAACATCTTGCCTCAATTTCCCAGTCAGCTCTTTGAAAAGAAAGGATTTGCCTTTTTTATTTAAGACAATGAAAGGATTAAAACCTACCAACATAGTCATCTTGATGAATACACTGAGTTGCTACACAGTTGTCCCAGTCACTTGATTTAGAATTGATTGTGAATGTACCCCAAAATACCAGCTTTAACTCTGCACAGCCAATTTGATACCTGCCCGTAGATACAGTCTAAGAATGAGCATTATGTACGGGGATTAGAGCCATCATTTCATGGACTCTGGCTGAAAGAGAACCTTTCCACATGTCATCCATGGGGCTTCAGATCAGGAGGGAACCAGATGTCCTGCAAAAGCAGGGGAGAGAGCAACATTGCAGATACAGCTGACTGAAATTTCCCATAACCAAAGTATCTGATTCTCCCGAAGACCTCAGTGATGAGAAAGTAGCCTACATTTCCGCTCAGAGAACCCAGCCTTCCTTCCCACACTTTCTCTTTGTTTCCATAACCTCAGGCCTAGGGTGACCCAGAGAGCCCTCTTTCTCCAAGAATATTTTATTATTTAGGACAGCATCAGTGATAACAGGACCTCCTTTTCCATTTTTAAATTTTAGACAAGTGGGATTAAAACATTATATGAAAGACACTCTCGCATTAATCCCTCAACCTTACAAATGGCATTGGCAGTCTTGCCCTGTGTAGATAGGATCATCTACATTTGCGTTTATGAGATGAATGTCATTAAATTGAATGCTCTTACTGGGATTATATGTTCTTTTAGTTAATGTTTTGCCCAGAGATAGTCTTAATAAGTATGTTAATGGCTCTAAGAAGTAATTTTTTTTCATTTTATTAGTGACTGAGAAAAAAATCTCCTTAATGCTGCTAAGAAAATTGTCACTACATTAAAATAATGCAGGTTCAAGCATGCTATTTTATCTACACAGACAAATGACCAAAAAAGTTGAATGATAACTAAAACAAAACACCTCCATAGTAGACTGTATATTGCAATTTGTTGAAAACAAGAAAAAGAAATTGGACTATAAACTTAGATCCTTTTCAGTGGCATGCATAAGCATATACAGTGTATAATAACAGCAAATGCTCATATGGCAATTTTAATGTGTCAAGTTTTCTTCTGAGTGTTTATTTTCTCGCAAAATGCCCATTTAAGGCTGCTACTATTATATCTTTATTTTCCAAATGAGGAAACTGAGGCATGGAAGTTAAATAATTCTCTTGAGTTCATGAACTACCAAGTGACGGAGTAGGATTTGAATTCAGGGGCACATCTCCACAGGGCACAAATGGCCACTTCACGGAATGCCTTTTGACAAGAGGGAGAGTTCAGATTACATGGAACAGACTTTAGTCTGATAGTATGACCATCTTTATACAAACAGAATGAAGCCGTTTGTTTTTGCTGTTGTTGTTGTTGTTATTTATTTTAATCCTTGAAGAAAGAAAGAAAATAGAATTACAGAGGATACAACGTGTCTTATATGAAAAGTTCAGAAGGAAGATGGAAAATAAACTAAGTAAAAAAAATACTTTAAATGAGTCCTAAAAAAGTAATCAGCTCTGGAATGGTGGTGACCAAAACTAGATTGATATTAGAGATAAGAAAGAGAAATTATTTAGGAAATACTGGTCTAAAAAATATACTATAAAAATGGTTGGGGTTAAAATTTTTTAAAAATTAACATTGTAAGCACCTTATTGTTCCCATTTTATTTTCTTTTGTGTGTGTGTGTGACATATTTTTCTGGTATATTTATATTCAACTAAAACTCCAAAGCATGTCTGTAATTTAAAAACTTCTAGTTGTTTCCATCTGCATTACTACTAGATCATGATAGCAAGTATGTTAATTGGGAAAAGCTCAGTGTTACACGTGGAAAAATTGATGAGGTTCCCTGAAAGAATCACCATCGTTAGCAAGCACATATTTAAGACATGAAATATAACATAGTTCTGATTGATTAGCCCATATGATCATTAAAATTAGACACAGGAAAAATTTTTCAAGCCATTTAGTTTAACTCTGAACTTATTGTTTTGGATAATTTTCAAAGATACAAATCCAAAACTAGAATTTCTAGGCTGTTTCCCACAAGTTCTACTCTTTATTTTTCCTTCTTAAAATATTATTCTGTTGGTAATGAATAATTTACGCTTGCTACTTGTGTCTTATCCTTATTATATATTTCTCCCCCACAAGACAAAACCCCTGTCTTACTATTTGCTTCATTCAAATATCAATCAACCTCCTGTTTGTGAGACATGTGTGCCATAGATACCATAGATTCCTGCAGACTGATTTTTTTTTTAATTAGGTCTCTATTTTTCTTCTTGAAATGATTGCTAAATCTTTGTAGTTTTCTTTATGTCTTGAGTCAGAAATAGAATTCAGCATTCTGTTCTTTTAATTATAATTCTGTTGATCTAAACCCCAAATACTGAGAATTCGCTAGTGAGGTCAGAAACTAGCTATAAACACTGAGCTAGGTGAGAGCTGTGACAGTGGGAATGGTTCTTCTCCTTTTGAATCCACAAAACAGAAAAGTCTTTTAAAAAAAAAAGCCTCTGGAATGCGCAAGAAGACACACTGAAAATTAAAATGTTGGCCATGTCTCCATGGTAGTAAACAATGATTGAAAAGTGAAAACACTCATTTGATCCTCTCACAATAGTAGTTTTCTGTGATAACATCATATAAAAATAAATGAGCTTTTTGGTCTCCCCAGCTTTCCAATATTCTATTTGGATTGGCCCTGACAAAGGTGATTTTTGCTAATATAGGCTAAAAAGAAGCTTTGGAGTATGGAGAGAAAATGATTCTCTTCTCACTGGCTACTTTCTGGGGCTGCTTTGACACTCACCTTGAACACTAAATGGGGGAACAGCGGATCCTCATTTCCCTCTGATGTTTTTCCGCAGGAAGTGGGCCTCCAACAACAGCTCTGGTAGAAGTCACAGCCTTCCTAGCATGAAGCTCAGTTGTAGCTTTAGCTGTAAGACACAGGAAAGCACTAGGGCCATGTGCCCACCCATTGAAGCATCTGCAGCTGTTACTACCGTCATACAAACCATTTGTTTCCAGAACACATTTCTTCTGAGAATGCCTGGGCCGAGTTACCTCTGTTTGACATCCTCCCGTCCAGTTTCTCTAGGCTCTGGAATAACAGCACCTTCACCCTCATTCCCAGGCAATAGTGTTGTCAAGATGCTGATGTTTAGAGATCTCAAGAAATTCATCAGGTGAGTACTCACCTGCCACACCACACACATAATGGTTCTGGTTTCTTCTGTTGGCACTTTTCCTGCTCCTGTTGCCTGCCAAGGCTGATAAATGGAAACCACTGATTCAAAGCCAGTATTTTACAAAGAGAAAGGAAGTCCCAGCTGGGACTACTCGCCAAGTGTAGTTCATAGGGATGGAGAAAAGTAAAAGAAGGGATCTGGAGAACCTTGTTGAACTCAAGCTTCAGCTCAGCCAAGTACATCTGAAGAGCTGCACAGTTGTGATGGATCAGAGTCCAAAAAAGAAGGGGTGCAGGTGATAGTTGCTGTTCTTTAATTCATTCATTTTTTAAAAAAAATTTTCATTCTTTAATTCATTGATCCAACAAATGTTTACCGAACTCCTTCCACATGCCAGCCACTATTCTAAGTGCTGGAGATAGAAAAATGAACAAGCTGACATAGTTTCTGCCCTCATTGAATGGACAGTCTAGTAGGAAATAAAGATGTCAGACAGCCGGGCTCGGTGGCTCAGCCTGTAATCCTGTGCCTTGGCAGGCTGAGGTAAGTGAATTGCCTGAGTCCGCGGGTTTGAGACTCGCCTGGGCAACTTGGCGAGACCTCATCTGTACAATAAATCAAAAAATTAGCTGGGCGTGGTATCACATGCCTGTGGTTCCAGCTACATGGAAGGCTGAGGTGGAAGGATCACCAGAGCCCAGCAGGTCAAGGCTGTGGTGGCCAGGAGCAGCCACTGCACTCCATTCTGGGCGACAGAGTGAGACTCCAACTCAAAAAAAAAAAACAACAAAGATGTCAGACAAATATGAACATGATTATCTAGTTGCAATTGTGACACATACTTTATAAGCATCTGAGATTTTCTTAAGATACCAGGCAACTTTCAGTAGCTAGCTTGATGGCAAAAAGGGGATATGTAATTAGATGGATAATACTGGCAGTTAAAACATTTTCTCTGTTTGCATGTTCCACAGGATTAAAAAAAAAACCTTTTGAAAAATTCAAATAAATAATATAATTAGTATTTCACTTCTAAGTCTGTTGTTTATTTTATTTATTCATTTTTTTGAGTCAGTGTCTCATTCTATCACCCAGGCTGCAGTGCAAGTGGCACAATCATGGCTCACCACAGCCTCAACCAGCTGGGTTTAGGCAATCCTCCTGCCTCAGCCTCCTGAGTAGCTGGAACTACAAGCGCACACTACCACAATCAGTTTTTTTGGTTTTTTTTCCCCCTAGAGACGAGGTCTCACTGTGTTGCCAAGGCTGATCTCATACTCCTGGTCTCAAAATCCCAGCCCCTGATAGTGCTGGGATAAGCATGAGCCACTGTGCCTGGCCTGTTGTTGATTTTAGATGATAAATTTATCATTTAAAAAAGACAACAACTATATTATATCATTTATGAGTTCAACATTCTAGTATGTAAGGCAAACACAAGGCTTGTCCAAGGTGTTGTGCCTTTGTACTGGTCACTGTAGAAAACTTGTATTCTAGGAGTTTACCCTTAAGGAGAAAAATGAAATGCACAGTAAAATAACCACAAGATAAAAATACAAGATAAGGCTCATGGAAGTTAATGTACCTAAGTGTTATATCCATTCTGAAGCTAAAAATTGCAATTCCTAGACCGATAAAAACTTTTTCCTGATTTTTATATTTACATAAAAAGTTTTATAGAATTTTTTTAAACTGTTGTACATGTAATAATATAATTAGCAAATTATATAGAATCTGAGTTGTTCTAGAAAGACAGGGGCACATGAGTGGAGACTGGGAGGGAGACAGGGTGGACGGACTGGTGAGGAAGGGCAGAATGGAGCATGTGTGTGAGGGATGGGGGGCATGATGAGGAAGGAGGGAGCCCTAGAAAAGGAACTTCATCATAAAACATCAAAAGTGTCTGGAAGACAAGCAGCGGGCCAGCAGGCTAAAACAGAGATGATTTTATTGTTAAAGGAAAGATTATAATGATAGATTAGGGTCTAACTGTGGTGGACTTTGAATCTTCAACTCAGGAGACTAAATTTTATCTGATAATTTATGCCATTGAAAGCTTGGAGACAGGGTAACCCCTTCGGGTCCCCTCCCACTGTGGGAGCTTTCCTTTCCTCTCAATAAATCCTGCTTTCTAAAAACAATGAAGAAAGAAAGCTTGGAGACAAGACAGTATTATAATCAAAGTAGAAAAATCACTCTTATTGCCGCCCATATAATGACGGTGACAGAGCAAATTCTAATTACTCAAGGTAGTAGCTGGGAACTGAGAAATAAATACGTGAATTAGATGTTGGAAATCACTTATGTTGACTTGAGACAACGGTATTCATCTTTTCTAGGAATATATTTGCCTTCAGTTTAAAAAAAGACAAAACAAATGAAAAACAATCTCTCCGTTCTCCCAAAAGAGGGAGTAGGAAAGACAAATAACGGGTTATTTTTAATCTGTTGGTTACCATCTGTTGGTAATGAACAGAGTTGAAACACTTTTTCTCTAACGCACAACTTCATTCATGGCCGTGGACGTTTGTAATTAGAGAAGCTGATGTAGTGATGACTGAACTGGGAAATCAGCCCATTAGAGGCTGTGGTGGCCAAGGGATGGCAGTCATGGTCTAGCACAAATAACGCAAGGTTGGCCA
The DNA here is from genome assembly GCF_000164805.1 of Carlito syrichta. Lineage (NCBI taxonomy): Eukaryota > Metazoa > Chordata > Mammalia > Primates > Tarsiidae > Carlito > Carlito syrichta. The sequence continues at coordinate 1,316,455 of NW_007253989.1, forward strand.
CTTACTCATATGTGAGTTACTGTGCAAACAATTCTTATAAAAGAGGAGGAGCGGGAACACCATGGAATCCATATCATCTTTATTGTGAAGACAAATGGAACCTTCATAACCCAGGAGCTATGAAACGTGGCACATCCCAATACATGTGCTCTAAATATGTGGTTGTATTGCCACAGGTCTTTGGGGAAAGGATATATGGATGTGAGAGTGAGTGGGTGTGTGGGAAAAGCTAGCAACAGTTCTAGGTTAGCTCACTTGCCTGCTTCCCTTCCTCTCTCCTTCCCTCCTTTTCTCTTCTTTCCTTCCTTCCTTCCTCTCTCTTTCTCCCTGCCTTCCTCCTTCCCTCCCTTCCTTCCTTCTCTCCTTTCCTACCTCTTTCCTCCCTTCCTCCCTCCCTCCCTATCTTCCTTCCCTCCCTCCCTCTCTTTCCTTCTTTCTTTTCCTATCACCTTTAAGATAGACAGGCTAACACCTTTGAGGCCTATGCTAACTTTTGAGACACATTTTTTTTACCCTTTCTGTTTAGGCATGAATCAGGAAGTTGGTCTTTTTGAAGTGTGACTCAGGAAGAGTGAATATGAAACATTCTGAGAATGTAGTAGGAAAGATATTCGCACTTTGGGGACAGTTGTTTAGTGGAGCAAGAGAGTTAATGAATAGTCTAAGTTAGCTAGCTCTTTTCATCTGTAGTAATTACTTTTAACAAGGCAAGTTAAAAAATATTATTTCCTAGGCATGTTCGGTGTAATTTCCCGCTGAGCATTTCTTGTCTCCTTACAAGCCTTCTAACCTGGGGCAATCCCAGCTATTCCCTATGGGAAAGATGTATTTGAGAGTTACGCTTACGGCACTTGCCTCTATTAATTTTATTTTAAAAATCCATTTTAACATTCATTTTCGTATTTGAGTATTCAAGGATTTGGGTTTGGATTTAACTCTCATTGTTGGAATTTTAAGGGGGAGGAAGAAATAAGGTATATATAATACAATAATAGATCACGACCCAAGCACTTCTGATTAAATATTCTGACATTCCATATCTTTAAAAAATGTAATAGACTATTTCTCTTAGGGGTCTTCCGATCATAATTTGTTGAAACATTCCAAGGAATTATAGTTACTAAGCTGTCTTGTATTTGATAGATGTCAGTAGATGACAGGAAATTAATCAATGGTTTTAGCTCTCTTATTATTTGATTAAGCAGATCCATGCCACCATATTTTCTTCTTTCCTGAAGAATGCACACACACACATACACACACACACCTCTGTTCTGCTTTTCAGAATGCCTAGCCACACCCCTCTCTCATTTTTCTAGTCTGTTGCACATTTTTGTAGCCATTGCTCTTAAAGGTGACAGTGAGAGTGACTTGTATCGATCATCTTCCCACCCACACAATTTATTGGAGGTTGACGCACTCCCTGCCATTTTTTTTTCTTTGTGGAGGCTGAAAGGTCCATTCATTATAGAGATGGCTTTATTAAAGAAGCAACCTCCAAATTCTAGTAGATTAAACCATTTAGCTACAGAGTCAAATCCTTCACAATCTTGTGACAGTCTGTGTCCCCTGTCCTTCCCCATGAAGTTAAAAGACTATATATGGATTTTCCTTTCATTTTTTATAGGTGCTCCTTGGACTTTGATGTCCTATCACTCTGTGTTCTCCACGGAGAATCCCTGGAGATAGCTCCTTGTTCTTATTTCTTTATACATTGATAATTTTAAAAATAGAAATAGTTTTGCATCTCTTCAGCTGAGCACATCATTTTCTCTGTTTAATATTAGTCTTTGGGTCATTTTCTTTTTGTTTCTTTTATTTCTGGACTCGATGTTTGCCCCCATCTGTGATTAGCGAGCACTGAGGCAGAAACTGAGTCCAAACTTCAGTCACTGTGTACCTGTGAAATTTCCTTGAGAACTCCTGCCTCAAGGAAGTACACATTCACACATGGCTTGTTTCCACTGAAGTAAAGGTTTTGATCAAATATGCAAGCAGGGTGTTTTCTGTGACTTGGGCACAGTGACAACTGTGCCTTTTTACCTCTCTCACTGACTGTTGAATGCCTTACGTGTGTCTTTTCTCCCCTTTCTGGACTCCATTATCTTGGGAAGCAGTCCCAAACATGTACTTTTTGAAGGAATGAATGTGCAGTTGAACAAATGTAGCAGAAAGGGCTAATCCTGGTGTGGTGATTGTATCCTGTTTTCTCATTCTTCCAATATTCTCTCTGTCTCCCCTCTCGAGAGAATACCTTCTTGAGTTCCCTGAAGAATTACAGAATAGCAGAAGCTGATAAAAATGTATAATAAATCAGTCCTGGGATAAGGAAAAGAGTCTAGAAGTCTCTACCTGTGTACTTTGGTAAAGTGTTATAAATTCACCCCTCCAGGCTCTAAAATTTTGCTTTTTCAGAAAATTTCTAGTAATGAAAATTCAAATATAGCACTTCTCCTTCCTTGATTCTATTAACTTGACAATAGACTGGAACAGTGAGTGTCTGGAGGTAGAAGGACTTGCTGAGATGGGTCAACTAATAGTCAACTAATTATGATTAACAGAATAACCATAGGCATTGAACATTCTTCATCGTGCGTTAAGATTATTGGGCTGCAAGTCCAGACGGTGAGATATATGTCACATGGAGATTTCTGGAAAGCACTGAGTTCTTTCTGTTAGGTGATTTAGTTATATTGATCCTTAGTTATTTAGAAATCGCTCTCAATCAGTTAGCTCTGTTAAATTTTCAGTATAAGAAATCGAAATTGTAAGAATTATGAGCTCAACAATGTATGCCATTTTAATACTTTTAATCATGCCTGTCTTTTGTTAGAAGTAGAATAAATTATTTGCTTAAGAAAATAAAGCAGACCTATTAATGCACAGCAAAAACTGTTGTACTCTCTCTAGTGTTCTGATTGGCCTCCTACCAGTAGGCATTTCTCTTCAATTCAGTGTCCATTGATGATCAGCATATTTGAAAAGCACATCTTGTACTTAATGGATAGATGAAACCATCTCTGTCTGCCCCTTGCCCCAGACAGAATTCATCTTTTCGTCTCTCTGCTTCCTTAGTATTTTCAACAGAGTTTTAATTGCATGCTGGTCACATTTTGGAGTCATTTTTTAACTACTTATATTATCCTTTTACCAGAATGTAAAACTTTGTGTCTCATTCACTTTTTTTTTCTTCTGTAAACGTCTTATATGTGTTAGGTGAAATGGAGACCACTGAGAAGCACTTTTTTGATAGTCAATGGGAAGTAAAATTGTATGTAAGAAAAGTGTGCTGCACACTCATTTTTTTTTCCAAGCTTAGACCTGGTGTGACACTTGAGTGACCTTGATCAAGTCATTTAACCCTCTAAGGACAGTTTCCTATTCATAAGATGAAGTGAATGGTCACCAACAAGAATGAAAAGACAGAGTATGTGTAGGTTGCTTTCGGATCTGTAAAGTGCTATTCGATGAATGTTATTAAGTTAGCATTTCAGCCAATGAGAGTGCTCCCCGTACCTCTCTCTCCTCAGGTAATTCAACAGTTATGGGTCTCCTCTACAGATTGCTTTCATTTCATATCGATGTTGATTGACTCTCCTCAATATGTTTAAAGCACTGAAGTGTCATAGTTAAAAGGGCATTGATTGTGTATCTTTGGAAATTACAGTCTTGCTACAATCACAACACATTATGATATGATGTACAAAAAGATATAGAGAATAGAAGTTCAGAGACTGCTCGCTAGCTACTTTTATTTTATTAACTGAGCATTGGGAGCCAAGATAAAAATCTACAGCGAGCTTCCTATTTTTTAATTTGTAAAAAGGAATATCAAGACCCATCTATATGGTTGTTACACAGATTAATGAGATAATGCATTTTAAACATCATGTACAATGATCATCAGAAGACTTTCCCAAAGTGGGGACCAAAGGGAAGTCCAAACTTTACCTGTAAATGTCCACTTGTATACCTAATTCTGAATTGTCCCCCACATTTTTAAAATAAAAAAATATATATATATGTAAAGAAAACTTTCCGTGAATAGTAGCAATTTTGATTATCATTTAAGGAAACTTGGGCTGGGAGAATACTGGGAGCTTCATAGGAGGTAAGGCATGTGATAGGTCTGAATACAAAAGTTGAAGTTGCATAGAGGTAACTCATAAAGAAAGGCCCAGGGTTGACTAAGCTAATTCAAGCATCAACATAATCCTGGCTGAGTGTGGTGACTCATGTCTATAATCCCAGCACTTTGGAAGACCTAGGTGAGAGGACTGCTTGAGCCCAGGAGTTTGAGACCAGCCTGGGAAACATAGCGAGACCTCGTCTCTATTTAAAAAATTAAAAATAAAATAAACCCAGCTGATCAAACTGAAACCTGCATATCAACTGTAGCTTATCTCTTACTTTTATACTCATCCCTAGTATTCAATTCACTGCCAAGTTCTATCAACTCTGACTTCCAAATATCTTTCATATCTATGTAATCCTTTCAATTCTCACTGCATCACTCCATTCCAGCACTCCTCTCCAACCAGGATCCCTCTAGCTACTCACTCCCCAGAGTGTCCCCCATCCATTTGCCCTGAGGTCTTTGAACACACTGCTTGCTTAACAGAGAACACTTAGCCCTTGGCTGCCTCTCCTTCCCCACTCTGAGGACACACCCATTACACATACATTAACTCCTACACTCCTTTCCTCCTGCCTTTATAACATTATATTGCCTGGTTATGTCTCTCTGTCTTTCAGGAGCATGTAATTACAAAAGGCACCCTGCTAGCCATCACATAAGAGCCCAATTCCCACAAATTTCCAGCACACACCTAACAGTCTTCCTTCATCCAGCTGCCAAATTCTACCCTTCTTTTACCTTCCTGAACCACCCCCTATTCTAAGACCAACCCTTCTCTTCATATGTTGAATTCCATCTCCTCTCACCAAGATAAGGATGCTACTGAAGATATGTCCTCCTTTTTCTCCTTCATTACCGTTTCCCCTCTCTAACATCATTTGCACAAAACATCAAATATGCACAAAATATATTCCATCTGACAAAATAAGAAGCATCCTGAATTTCACTCCCTCCTAGCCATCTCTCTATTTCTCTACTTCTATTAATAGCAAAACTTCTAGGAAGAGTTGCCTGTTCTGGCTTTCTCTGCTTCTTTTATTTCCATTCTCTCTCTAACCACTCTGAACATGCTTTTGTCTCCACCATCCTAACAAATCAGTTCTTGCCAACATCACCACTGATGTCTGCATTACCATATCCAGAGGTGACATCAGACTTCACCTTTCTTGATTGATTGACGCATTGGACTTGACTGGCCCCTCCCCCTAACTTGAAAGTGTTTTCACTTGGTTTTTTAGACTCCTTTGTCTTGGTTCTCTCTCACCACTCTTTTTTGCTTGTATATTGGACTCTCCTTATCCCCCAACTCATAGGATACACCCTGTTTCCGCTTCTCTATCTGTATGTCCTAGCAAACCAGTCTCATGGCTTTAAATGTGAACTATATATTAGTAAGTCTCAAATAGCTCAATCCCAGACCTTACAGAACTCCAGAGTTACTGCCTATTTGACATCTCTGAGTTTCTATGAAGCATTTTATACTCAATTTATCTAAGACAAAGTTCTGAACTCCCACCTTCTACCCAAGGCCATTCCCCCCACAGACATTCCCAGTTCAGTGCAACTCCCTTCTGTCAACCGCTTACACCAAAATCCTGGAGTTGTCTAGCATCTCACTTTATCACATCTAAACCTCAGTGTCTTCTCTTTATTTCATTCAATTTATCAACAAACATATCTAGCAGCCAACTATTCAAGCCACTATCACCTCCCATGTGAATAACCACAGTAACCTCATACTTGGTCTCAAGGTTTCCACCCTTGCTCTTTGTAGTCTTTTATCAAGACAGCATTCCGCACAATTCTTTTAAAATGTAAGGCATGTCGTGCCACTCCTCTGTTAAAACACTTTCCAGTGACTTAATATCTAAGCACACACCAAGCACACAAACACAACTTCTAGACCCCTTTGCTCTAGTAAATCTTTATCATAACATTGCAAAGCCTGGTTATTTCACTCTGTCCTTCACTAGAGTATAAGCACAAAAGGCACTCTGCTAAATTCCTTAATAAATAAAATATAACAATTATTTAAACTCTGTCTAGTGGCCCAACTACCTCTCTGACTTTATATCCTACTCATCTCTCTCTTGTGTTTTGGCTTCTACTATATGCCCAAGGATGCCTTTGCCTAAGAGCCTTTGCACTTTTCTGGTATTCTCTCTGCCTAGAATTTTCTTACTCCCCAAATCTACATGGTTCACTCTCATTTTACTCAATTTTCTGCTCAGTCGTCATCTTTTCAGGGAAACCTTACATTATCACCTAAGTACAATAGTGGTCTCATCCACACCCTTGATGTTTCCAGTTGTTTATTGTTTTTCCCCAAGGCATTCACTACTCCCTGATATATGATATGTTTATTTGCTTGTTTATTGGCTTGTTTATTGTAACTCACCAGAAGACAGCTTTGTGGTGACAGGGACTCTGTCAGTGCCCCTCCCTCCATTTGTCTTTATCCCCAGCACCTAGAAGAATATCTGGTACCAGGAATGTGCTTAAGAAAATATTTGTTTAGTGAATCAATGAAAGAATGAGTCCCTTCCTTGATTAGGGGAGACTAGGATGTCAGTCACTTCTTCTAGCACTACAACTCAAATATACTAGCATGCAATAAAACTCTTGTGGTTGTATACTTGGCATGTTGCCTTTTGTATCTTTAGAATATTTAGCAGTTTCTTTTACTGAGTTACTCTTAGAGATTTTCTTCTCTTCATGTTCAGACTTCTGCTGCTAAATATCATAAACGTAACCGAACACACAGACATCATTAGCTTTAAATGATGTCCTCACAATGGTGGTCTAAGCAATTGTTTTGCTTTTAGCATAACTGGCTCAGTTATTTCTATTTATGTTCCAAATGCCATTGAAAAGCCACTGAATATTACAAAAAGTATGCCAATATGAAAAATATCATCAACTGCCATTTTATTTCAAGCTGGGCTTCTGCACAGCAAACTGTTCCAAAGTTAGTGAAAACTAAATCCAAGTCACCTTAAGCAGAAAGACAGGTGTAAAACAGAAGTAGCTTTTTAAAACAGAAAACAGACTTATGTGCTCACCCAATTGGAGCTATTAATTATCATATTATAACTTAGCATTTTTTGATCTCTTTCTTACATTTGAGTTTTCATGTTGTAGTGAAAATTGGTTTTTAATCATTTCTACAAATACTTTTGTCAGATATGAAAATTTCATTGTAGGTTACCATGGTTGGCTTATTTCTTCATTTCCTACTGGGATTTCAAAGTTCAGACTTTGTATTTCTTTTTTTAAGATGTTGGGTATAATTCAGGATTAGGTATAGTATATAAGTGATTATCATACAGGTAAATTTGGATCTCCCTTTGCTCCCCACTTCACCTGGTTTCAGATCAGAAATCCTCAATGATATTATGTGCCTTCCCCCCTCCCTCCCCTGGCAGTGTCCAGCTACAGCCAATCCCTTTCTTAAAGTATTTTTTTCCTTCTTTTTTTTTTTTTTTTTAAATGATGTGGGGTACAATTCAGGGTTAGCCTTTCTTATAGTATTATGGAAATGTTCAGGGTCTGCTTGCGAGTGAGAAAATGCAGTATTCAGTTCTTTGTTTCTGTGATAAATCACTGAGTATTATAGACTATAAATCCATCCAAGTTGCTGCAAAGTCTATAATTTGTAATCAGGCTAGTCTCAGCCTGAATCTAAGGTCTTTGAATGTTCATCTCAGTAACCTCAGACAAATTACTCAACATCTCTAATACTCGGTTTTCTTATATATGAAATGGGAATGATAAGGTAGTTATGATAATTGAAATAAGCAAGTAATATCACAACACTTACTTTGCATTTATTAGTATTTCTGTTGTTATTAATTGGCTCCATTGTACTATAGGAAGAGTTGTTTACTCACACTTCAAATTTGAAACTGGATTCATCTACAAGATGTAAACTTTCTCTTCATATTTTAAACAAATTCTACTAGTCTGAATGTGTTGATCTACCCCCCTATAGTAAAGTATTTGCCCCTTTCTCGTAGTCAAGAGCCAACAATATCTTTGAACTTAAAAATTAAGTTTTTCAGTGATCGTGCATGTTCTGGAAAGAAGACAAGTTAGTATGATATGATGTTTGTTTTACTTATATAATACAATGTTTCTTTTTTAAGATAAAATGTTAATATTGCTCTTGCTCGGGCACCCTTTATCCAAAACAATATACAATGTATAGGATGATTCTAATAATAAGGGAATTAGACTGCACATCAAATGAGTTCATGTGAAGTATTGAAGAACTTCTTAAGCAACAGAAGATGTTCTACCTATTCAACCAAAAGGATATGAAAGACAGATCACTTGCCACAAACAATGGGCAACAATATGTAGACATGAATCTAAAACTAAGAAAATTTAAATAAGGATGATAACTAACTTTGTCTATATAAATGCAGATTCTATTTTGGACACAGGTAATATAAATTAATCACATATAAATATACACATACATGCATGTATATATGTGTATATATATATATGTGTATATATATATATATACGGGGCTTTTTTCTTTTTTAAAGATGTGGGACACAACTCAGGATTAGGTAGATAGGTGGTCATTGTACAGGTAAAGTTTGGGCCTCCCTCTGGTTCCCACTTCACCTGGTTTGTGATGGGGTACCCTTATTGATGTTATGTGCCCATCTTTCCCCAGGCAGTGTCCTGTTACTACCAATTCCTTCCTTATAGTATTATAATTAATGTCCAGGGTCTGCTTATGAGTGAGAACTTGGATGGATTTAGAGTCTATAATACTCAGTGCTCTATCACAGAAACAAAATATATTTTAATTGAAATTATAAGCATTATTATCAGACAAAAGCAACTGGAAGTCAAATCCAACCTAAACAAATGTAACCTCTTTAGGCCTTTATTACTTTTTTTTATTGTGAAGTTGTGGGGTACAGTTAAGGGTTAGGTATAACCTTTATTACTTTTGTTTGTAACCTCCATATTTTCCTTACCCATTTTATTCCAGATTCAGATTATGAATAATTAATACTATATACTCAGAAGTTGTATCTAAAACAACAAAACCAAAAACATGTTGATAACTGGCAGACATCAAAAACTTCAATAAACCCGACTGGCAGATGAATAAGAATTCTAAATAACTTAGTTACAGTACCAAATATATATTATATTTTAACCATTCTTTTGGCATGGATTGATAATTAAAAGTAGATGGTATAGCTAAAGTTATCATATGTAAGTGTACAACACAGAGAAATGTTGACTTTCCCAAGTCTGGTTAAATAGACATTTCTCTGCCTTTAGGTCAAAAAAAGTGCTACTAATCTGAGACAAGAATATGATAAGGTATAGAGCTTTCCAGTGTAACACTCCAATCATGTCTGCTTCATGAATATATATTAGTGACTTCAGAATCTAGGGCATGCACTGTCTTTTAAATGCATTGAAAAAATGGCATTAATGAAAAGAGGGAATTATGAGGAGGTAAGACCTTGTTCTGTCAAGTTTAGTACCTGTTTTAAAAACAATGATTCAGAGTTTTAAGCTAAAACCGTCTCTTCTAGTTAAAATTCCCTTCTGACCAAATAGTGATGCAGAGAACTTTTAAAAGTCAAATGGAAATCAGCTTTGGTAAAATACCCTTGATGTTTTTAAGCTAAGCAACTCTCCAACAAATATTTACTGAGGACCTCATTGTGTCAGTACCATATCTTTGCAAATGACCCAGTTAGTTTCATCAATAATAGTATTGTCTGTCTTTGTGAATAATAATAATGTCATTAGTAGTCCTACTAATAATATTATTAAAGGCTTATAGGAACTGAAAGAGGTTTGCTCTGTCTCCTTTTCAAGTAATTTTTTTTTTTTCCATGTGGCAAAGTGTTTCCTTCCCTGAACTTCTTTTCAGAACATAGAATACTTGGCATTATTCCTTCCCTGAGTTTATATTATATAAACTACTGATTCTTTGTGTTTGCTCCACCACTTTTAAGCTCTCTGCTGGGCTGATCGAAGCATCACAGTCCTTGGTGGTTAATAAATGAACATTTTAGAAAGAATTCCACTGGGAACATGGTATTCAAATCAGCCCTCCAGGGCATTTTGTTCCAGTGAATTCCCAGAGTTATGTGGCACAAGATGGGAACGTCCCTTGGGAAGGTTATTTATGTGCTTCAGCCTGGCCACATAGAATACCTAAACACCCTGAGAGTCAGCCATCAAGGCCCAGCAGGGACCATTCCCCCATAGATACAGTTGAGCAAGTGAAAGCTAATCTGTATTTAAGGAAAAGTTGTCAAGGGGTGACATTGAGGTTTGATAGTGCTCTCTAAGTCACTTGAAAAATCCATCTTTGAAAGTGACGTGTAATGTATAAATTTGGCCTTCAGTGCTCTTGTATTAAGGGAGTAGGCATTATCATGATCTAACCATTAAGATAAATGCTTAAGCAGTTTAAGGCCCTGGAGTCGGAAGCACTTAAAAGCCCTGGTAAAATTGCCTATGACACAAACTAGTCTGGAGCAGCATAAATACTTAAAGATTGCTTAGTGTATTCCTTACTATCATTGTTTTCCAAGCAACTTGCTTTCTCTATGATGATAAAGAAGCAAGGATCAATAATTTCTTATTTCTTAGTAAAGAAATCAAATGTGTATCTATCCCCCCCCCATGAAGGCTATTGATTTTTTTCTTTTTTTGAACAACCATCAGGCCTTCCCGATAGCTCAGAAGCTGAGGGATATAGAGGCAGGGAGGCCCTGAAAGGTATGGTGCAGTATGGCTGAGCATCTAGAGAAGAGAGCAGTTGACCAATACAATGGGAAATGTGTAGAACTGCAAGCGGGAACCTGGAGCCAGATGCTAGGATATTTGAATCCTGGTGGAAGTTTATTTATCAGCTTGTCAATTAGGACAAATTATTATAAACATTCTGAAGTTATTTAAAAGTCACCTCTGGCCGGGCACAGAGGCTTACTCCTGTAATCCCAGCACTTTGGGAGACCGAGGCGGGAGGATTGCTTGAGACCAGCCTGGGCAACAACATAGAGAGACCTTGTCTGTATAAAAATTTATCTGGGCATGATGGCTCATACCTGTAACACCAGCTACTCAGGAGGCTGAGGCAGAAGGATAGCCTGAATCCACTAGGTTGAAACTGTTGGGAGCCAGGATCATACCACTGCACTCCCACCTGAGCAACAGAGCAAGACCCCAACTCAAAAAAAAAAGAAGAAGAAGAAGAAGAGTATATTTTGCTGCTGGGTTTGTCCAAGCACTCATTAAAGTGGGTGTTATTATTCTTCACAATTTTCAGATGAAGGATTTGGAACTTAGGGAGTAACTGTCTCAAGACCATGAGGGGGTGATGCTGGGATTCTGACTTCGGCAGACTATCTCTGGGGGCCCATTCTGGGAAAACCATAAGTAACATGACAAGGTCTTATATGCTAAGCGTTGATGGAGAATTTTTAAAGTACCATAAAATTTCAAGAAAATGAAATCCCTGTGGATGTACTGATAGTTGGAAAGACTTGGTGGAGTAGATAGAACTTGAGTTTGAACTAAATAAAAGCAGTAGTAACAATTGGAAGCCTGTCTGTAGCACTTAGCATATGCTAGGGACCACTTGTTTATAATTAAGTCATGTATGCCTCACAACAACCCTATGAAATAGGCACATTATCACCCCTTCCTTTCACAAATGAGGAAGCCAACACAAGCAATAAATAACTTGCCCCAGTTCCCCCAGTCTTGAGAGAAGGGGTTAGGGTATCAGCTAGAAGGGCAGACAGGTGGGCCAGATGAAAGGAATAGAGTTCTAAGGAGTTTTGAAAAGAATCAAACATATTCTGTCATGCAAGGATTATCTCTTGGCAATGAGCAGGAAGGCACTGGAGACAAGCTATCTCCCACTGCAAACAGATTGTAAAGGGCTTTAGGTATGTTTGTTGACTGAGAGGTGGATACCCGATTCTATGTGGGCATTGGAGTACTGTTAAAACTGTTCTGAGCACTTACTATTTAGCATTTGATTATTCTATAAAGGTGCTGCCCTGAGTCTTAGCCTAGACACTTCCACTGGGAAGCCCCCTGATCACCCCTCCATCACCCACTCCACTTCTGAGATAGATGCCCCTCTGTGTTCCCTGGGGACCCAGATGTTCTTCTCCTCCTCTTCCTCCTCCTCCTCCTCCTCTTCCTCTTCCTCCTCCTCCTCCTCCTCCTCCTCTTCATAGTGTTCATATTTTTGTGCTTCCCTTTTGTATCAGTCAGGGTACTCCAGAGAAACTGAACCAATTAGGTATGTACATGTAAGTGCACATAATATAAAGATATTTATCATGAGGAATTGGCTCACACAATCATGGAGGCTGCCAGGTCCCAAGACCTGTAGTTGGCCAGCTGAAGACCCAGGAGAGCCATTGTGTGGCTCCAGTCTGAAGGTCAGCAGGCTCAAAATCCAGGGAATGATGTTTCAGTTAGAGTCCAAAGGCAGGAAAGCACTGATATTCTAGCTCAAGGGCGGTCAAACAGGATGAGTTCACCCTTATCCAAGGAAAAGTCAACCTTTTTGTTCTATCTAGGCATTTAACTGATTGGATGGGGCCCACCACCATTAGGGAGAGAAGTCTGCTTTACTTGATCTACAGATTGAAATCTTTGTTAATTGACCAAGAACACCCTCACAGACACACTCACAATCATGCTTAACCAAATGTCTGTGCATTCTGTGTCCTGGTCAAGTTGAAGAATAAAATTAGCCACCACATCTTCTTCCTTCAACCCCCAAACAGTGAGCTCTAGTAACAGGGGAGGAGAGTTTCTCTCTTAATTTCCTATGAACCTCTCAGCCATTAGTACAGAACTTGGAATACAGAAGATCCTCAATATAATTATGTGAACTACCTGAATATTTTCTGGACAATATAAAATGTAAATATATTTTAACCCAATTTTGTTTTTTTCCTGTTATTTTGTATATTTTTTACCCTGCCTCACTAAGTCTCTGTACATTACAGGTAGGGATCTTGTGATGTGTCCTCCATAGATTCTACTCTAAGTCTGATTTCCTACTTAGAAGACTCTATTAAGTACTTGTTGATAACATTCTTTTTTATATGTGAGGAGAGAAATTGTATATCCATACATTTATTTACTAGACTTCAGCATAACAGTAAATCACCATCTTATGCAAATGTCTTTTTTTTTCAGTTCTACCAGTTTCCCCAAAATCACTCTAAGTTCCAACCATACCTACTATTCGCCACTACTTACACATCCCAGATACTTTACTTTCCTACTCTCCTTCTTTGCTTATGCTGTATCCTTTGATTGGAAACTCTGCCCTACCCCCACTCCACCCACCCCCTTCTACAAATGGAGCATGCCTACTGGAACTCCAAGGCTCTAATCACTGAACCTCTACTCTCAACCTGTCTCTTGTAGAAGAATCAATTTTGTCTTCAAATGAGTTCCCATATCACTGGGTATCAATTTCCATGAGTGTTTTTTCTGGGAGTGTTGCCTTCCTTGCCAGTCAATGAAATAGTATGGGTCAAAGTTGAGATCATACTAAATCTCTGTAACCCAAGCACCTAGTACTACCTGGCATATTATAAGTAATCAATTATTGTTGGATGAATAAACTACTGTGTACAATGACATTATTAACAATGATATTTCTAAACAAGTATTCCCTGACCCTTCCAGGTCATTTAAATTTCCTTTTTTGTCTTATTGAAGAGATGATAAAATCAATCATTCTTAAAATGTGATCTTTGATAAAGGTTTTCCAAGAAGTAAATACAGTAAGAGGATTATATATGCAAAAGATTTACTGGGGAGAGCTCCCACGAGGAACAAAGGAAAGATGGGGGTGTCTGGGAAAGCTGTCAGATCACCATACAGGTCTAATCCTTGTGGAGGAGAGAGAGAAACAATGAAGGTTGTTAATGAAAAGTTTTAGGCCATTGTGTAGTCTAGGAAAATTTTTAAAAGTTTCAAAAAGCCAACAGGAAATCTTCAAACCAAGAGTCGTCCATTGGAGGAAACTGGTTGCTGTAGTTACTGCTGTCCTCCATTGTTAGCTGAGAGCAGCCTTTAGAAGAATGGACTTCCGGGTTAAATTCAGAAACGGATTTCAGAGCCCTGCATCCAGCAGGCCCTGGGCAATTATAATCCATGCAGTTGGAAATTTGAAAACTCAAATTTTCATGGTGACTACAATGACCTGAAACCCGTGGGACAGTGGGAAAGGTCTTTTATTATTTCCACAGAGTTGCATTTAAGCATATTTTACATACATGAAACTCACTTTAAATAATGAAATAATAGATAGTGCATGGTAATCTTAAATCCATTTGATATGACCTAAGTACCCTTCAATTATTAACTAATTCTGACATGATAGAGAAAAGTGAAGTACTCAACTACATGAAATCAAGACACAGGAAATTTGGGGCACAAGTATATTTTAGAGAAAAAGCAAAGTTTTTGTTTTGTTTTGTTTTACATACAGTTTCTTTTTCTTTTTTTCTTTTTTTTTTTGATTTGGAGTCTCACTCTGTCACCCAGCCCGGAAGGCAGTGGTACACTCCCGGCCACTGCAGCCTCGACCTTCCGCCTCAGCCTTCCAAGTAGTTGGAACTACAGGTGCGTGCTACCACACCCAGCTAATTTTTTGATTTTGTAGAGATGAGGTCTCGCCAAGTTGCCCAGGCGGGTCTTGAACCCACAGGCTCAGGCAATCCACTTACCTCAGCTTCCCAAAGCGTGGGATTACAGGCTGAGCCACCGAGCCGGTTACATAAAGTTTCTAATGAGTAGATGTTTGACTAAGGTCATAGTCTTTTGAATCTGAGAGTTTAAATTCAAATGACTTTCTCAAAAGAATCACATTTAACAAATTATTGATGCTGCATATCTTGTGAGAAAGAGCATGTGAAAGTTTGTTGTGTAGAATAGAGCACATCTAATTTATAGGGCTTTAAATGACAAGCCTTTTCTAAATTCCAGAAGGCTTTAAAAATTTGCATTCCTATAAATAAACCGATCTCTCTTAGAAGCAACCTTAAGTCTAATAAATAAATAAAACCCAATCGTTATTTCATATAACATTTTTCATGCCAGGAAGAAATGATGCAAGATAATATATAGCATAACTTCTAGAAGGCAGTGCTATTAAAAATTGCGTGATATGGTTTTTCTGTTTAATATCCTCTCTAGTTATCATCCTCTGCACTTGACCATGTGCTCGTGACTTCTTATCACTTGGGATTTTCTTATGGATTTCATCTTGTTGAAAAAGGCCCTTCCATTTCCTCCCCATGCATAAGAATCCATTACTAGCCAGGCTTGGTGGCTCAGCCTATAATCCCGCGCCTTTGGGAGGCTGAGGTGAGTGGATTGACTGAGCCCGCAGGTTCGAGACCCGCCTGGGCGGCGAGACCTCATCTCTGCAATAAATCAAAAAAATCAGCCGGGCGTGGTAGCGCATGCCTGTAATTCCGGCTACTCAGAAGACTGAGGCAGAAGGATTGCCGGAGCCCAGCAGGTTGAGGCTGCGGTGGCCTGGAGCGGCCACTGCACTCCAGTCTGGGCGACAGAGTGAGACTCTAACTCAAAAAAAAAAGAATCCATTACTTATGAGGATACTTTGAGCTGGTAGAGACTACCCTCTTCCAGGAAGTCTTTTCTAAAGAACTGTTCTCCCATTTTTCTCTTAGAGGCTATAGAAAAACGATGAAATACTGTCAGTAGGCATTTGTGTCCCTCCAGCTCCTATACAAATACATGTCACACGGTACGGGGTCTTGGCTTACGTGTTCTTTACCTTAAGAAAGAACATGTTTCTTGTCTCATGTTTTAAATAAAAAGACTTCAGGGAAGTAGGTTACTCTCATGTTCCTTTAACATTCACATGCATGTTGTAGATTCACAACAAATTTTATTTTGTGCTTGTTTTATTACTTCTTAAAAATCAGAATAAATGTTTATAATAAGAAAACTCAAGATGGAAGGTCCTTCACTCAGTCTTGCTGCCCAGAGCCAATCTCTTTCAGTCATTTCTATTTTTGTTCTTATGGTGGGTTTACCTCCATAGCTAATATGTGATTACCTTTCTTTCAATGAAGAACTCTTAGACAATGTCTGTTGATTCCTTACTATGAAGTATAAGGATCAAATGATAATTTAGCATGATTTTCACTAATTGCTCTCCTTTGTCCACTGTTTGATGGTTGTTACAGTAATCTTTTACAGATTATTTTCATAACTTAAAAAATGAATTTCTTGATTTCTTATTTCATCACCTTCGGTGAGTACCTTAATTTGCCCTATATGAGAATTGTATTGTCCCAAAACTATCTTTTCCTTTCCCTACTCCCATCCTACTGATCATCTTCTCAATTATTCTTATTTTTAATGTGGTCAGGACTCTCAGTAGTTACATTTTGTACCGTACCCATAACGAAGGTTTCATGTCTGCCCCATAGGTTGATTCTAAAAATTAAAATTCAAGTAGAACAGGGTTACTCTGACTATGTTAATATTGGTCATGAAAGAATTGAGTAGTAGGATGATATCTCCTTCACGACTGAGCCAATGTCATGACCCTTCTGTCACTCAAAGAATATTTTTAGCACCAAGGTCAAGTAGATTATTTTAAAATGACCTCCAATTTCTAAGTCATACCACATTACTGTTTGTTTTATATCTACTTCATATTAATCTCTATACTTTTTTGTACAGCTTTCCTTCCCCTTCCTGTTTTCTTATTGACAATGGAATATGTGTTTATCATTGTCTAAAGTTTTTTATCTTCTCAATTATAAAATTTATTGCATATTGTCATCATTTTTCCTGTTTTCCTTCCCTCTTGGATTCACCTTGGAGTCAAATTATTTAACAACTAGCATGACATCATCACTGACCAATCGGAGCAGAAGTAATTTATAAACAGCCAACTGGGCATTCCTGTGTGTAAAACTAACAACCCTGCTTCCCAACCTCAATGTGAATGATGAGAGCTCTAAGCCAGCAGCACAGATGTCACACTAGGATTCCTCCTTTCTGTTCTCCTGGGCTGACGTAATTATTTCCTGACTCTTCTGACTTTTTTCTTCCTGAATTTTCTAGAATATATCTCTAGCTCCTGCAGAAGGGAAATTTTGACAACTAACTTTACAAGAATTAAACATTTATTTTATCATTCTGGATTGATAATTTGGCTTAGAATAGAATTCTGTGTTGAAAACAATATTTCTTAGTGTGTTTAAAGTATTAGTACTCCATTGGATTTATAAAAAAAATTATTTCTTATTTTTCTAGAGACAGGGTCTTACTGTATGGCTCACAGGCTGAGGTACAGTGACAATTTATGGGAATAATTATAGCTCTCACAATAGCCTCAAACTCCTGGCCTCAAGGGATGCTCCCACCTCAGCATCTCTAGGTAGCTGGGCTGGAAGACTAGCTTCCATTGACTTTTGGCCTTTAGTGTTGTTGAAGAAAAAATCTGATACTCCTGTTTCTTTGATGATGATGATGATTTGTGTGTATGTGTGTGTATTTTTTTCTAAACCTTTTTTTGATTATATTTTCGGCCTTGCTTTTCTTAGATTTTCTAAAAATGGATGAATGTGTCCTGGTGCTGGCCTGTTTTTAATTCAGCTTTTTCTGTGAGGCCTCTCAATCTGACTGTTAATTTGCTTCTTTAGCTATGAAAACTTTTATTTTTTACTTCTCATAATCATTTATTCTACATGGTTTCTGCTCTCCTTTGCCATTAGATGTACTTTGGATACCCTGGGTTGAATCTCTCTCTGTATTACCTCTTCTTTCATAGTTGGGGTGTGTGTGTGTGTGTGTGTGTGTGTGTGTGTGTGTGTGTGTTTCTTTGACTCTCTTTAGGTATATTATTTAATTACAGACTTTATCCTGCTTTTCATTTCCTGAATTATTTCTGTTTTCTTCAAGGTCAGTTTTATTTTTGTTTGCCTTGACTTTACTCAGTCAGGCCCCAACTCTTCCTTTAATATCTGATGATTTTTGGTTATCCATGCTCTATAACAATCAAGGTTGGGTAAGTTGGTATGGCTTTCTTTGGCTGCCATATAAGTACTTTATCCTAAAACACTTCTCTATGAGTGAGAAGTCCAGCATAGAGCTCTGTTGTTGGTCAGATATTCCCAAATGGCGAGGAAACCTGCCAAAGATCTGACTGCAGACTGCAAACCACGGGACCTCAAATGCCAACGTAAGGAGGAACTGACTCTTAGGTGACAATACTCATAACAGAAACTTAGGGCATCCCTAGGTCATTTCTTTAATTCACTTTTTAATGTCCTCTGATTTTGATTTGATTTGGGTTGGGAACAAATGCCAGACTGCCAATCACTGTGAGTCAGGAAAGTGGGAATCAAATTGCTCTGATTAAAACCTTCTCTTTCCCACTTTGGTTCAAGCTTACTTCTCACCCTCATTGTCATCTAATGCCTGACTTTGAGCCTGGAGCCTTTCGGGCGTCCAACAGTCCCACCTTCCCAGTAGTCCTCTTATAGCACATTTCACCTGTAACATTTCTCTCCACATTTTATGAACTAACATTCCCATGTGTTTCTTCAGTAGTTGTGTTGAAATCCTATATCTTTGTTGCTTTGTGTCTACTCCTCTTTGTACTTCCACATAATTATATACATACAAAATACAATGTCTTCAGGTTTCCCAGTGGAACTAAGAGATGAATAACGGTCTTCAGTCTGCTCTCTTCTCCCACAAGCCCTTTAACAGCCTTTTGAATTTATATTGAGCAGGGATGTTTCTCAGAAAAATAATATGACTAGTCTTTTCCTTAAAAAAAAAAATGAAATGAATGCATTGACTTTTTTATTCTTTTTTTGTAAGACTTGGTGACTATATTCAACCATTCTCAAGATAATTGAAGATTCTGATCCACTTCACAACTTTGTTAAGAGTTGTAGAATTTTCATGTTGTTGGCACAGGACTGTAAAGAAATGAATCAATTCTAAATTAAATGTGTGTTTTGTCCTGTATTTTTTTGCAATTGGGTATTAGATTAACTTGTATACTTGGTTAAATGGTATTCTGTGTGTGTGTGTGTGTGTGTGTGTGTGTTTGTGTGTGTGTGTGTGTATCAATTCTATCTAAAATGTAATCTGTGGACCACTGCATGTCGATGTTTGTTAACTGTCTATGACAAGATAAGAAACTTTCACTAGAATGTAAATCAACTGAGTTACTAAGCATACTTTGTAGTTAGCTGACAATTTTTCCTACCAAGACCTTCCCATTGAAGGAAGTGGTGCGTTAATGTTTTGGCAAAAGCGAATGATCCTATAATAGACAGGTAACAGTTTGCAGATCAGCATGAGTCCTTGGACCACACTTTGAGAACACTGGTAGACATCACTTAGCATAGTGCCTGGCAGAGAAGATATCAAATAAAATGTTAGTTGAGTCTGACACATGTTTTCCTTGGAATTAAATTTGAGAACTACCATGATCATTCACAAATTGGATGCTTAATTTTGTATCACTTTGTTAAACCAATAAAGGGAGCTTCACTAATTCCTCACAGTGAAAGTTTTGTTATTTTTTCCGTTTGGTAAAATACCACAGAGCCCTTTGGTTTACTCAAAAGAAAACAATCATTTGAGTGGCCAATGACACAATAGCCAAAACTGTTTCAGACCTCTACTCGCTGCCAACCCTTACCTGTCTATTCACTCTTCCTGAGAGCATTCAACCTGAGACTTCATGCCAGCTAATTCTAACTAATACCCTGGAGTCTACAGACCTTTGTGTATAATCTTGCTAGTGAGGTGGGTAGGGTAGTGAGTTCACCTATCAACATATGCCTTCTATCATATGCCCCCCCCCCAAGTTTGGAAATGATCCCTCCATCTCTGCACTGTTGATAAAAAGCAAGACATTTCTATAATGCCACTGAGAAGGTACTACCTCCTGAATATGCACTATCCCATAATCAGGCAATACTCAGCCTGCTTCTGTAGACCCTCAGAGTCTACCATTTCCTTCCTGAGCACCTTTGCCTGATGAGAAGTCCTACCCTTCTCTAGCTCATTGTCTGGGCCAATCCACCCTTGGTTCTAGCTAGCTCTAGATTCCAGGTCATGCTGTGGACCTGTTCTTCAGTCTCATTCAGACTGAAGTCCTGAAATGGTCTCATTTCTAAATGGGACTTTCTTAGTCCATTCTGGCTGCTATCACAAAATACCATAAACTGAATAGCATATAACAGAAATTTGTTTCTCAAAGTTCTGGAGTCTGGAAGTCCAAGATCAAGTGCTGGCAGATTTGGTATCTGGTGAGGTCCCACTTCCTAGTTCTTAGATGGTGCCTTCTTACTGTGTTCTTACTTGACAGAAGGAGTGAAGAAGCTCTCTGGGGTTTCTTTTGGAAGGGTATTAATCCCACTCAGGAGGGCTCTACCTTATGATCTCATCACCTCCCAAAGGTCCCACCTATGATAGAAAGCATATGTCAACATATGAACTCACTCTTAATACCCTACCTCAGGGGTTAGGTTTCAGCATATGAATTTTGGAGGGACACAAACATTCAGACCATAGCAAGGCTCTTACCATTTTTGCACTCCACTCCCAGAATAGCACCCAATCCTCCTCAAAGGTAGTCTTCCCTCTGACTTCGGTCACCCAGTTCATACAACACTGAAGAGTCTATGCTGTAGTCCAAACTGGTTAGAATCTCTGTGACCTTTTCCAGGCTTCACAGCTCTGACTTCTGTTGAGACCTACCTGTTCTTCATTCTGCAGAAGCCATATTGGTATAGGACATGATTTGGGGCACCTTTTCATAGAGACTTCTCCACTCGTGCTAAACTTCACCTTGTAAGCTCCACCCCATCCAATCCCTGAGATAAAAAGCACCAGACACACGTGGGTTATGTTAGTGCAGATAACCCTATTAGTTTGTCACTTTATTCACTTTCAATCTTCCAGATACATATGGAAACATTATTCTTTTGCATTTGGTGAGTACCTTGGGATGAACAAGTCAGCCAGGCCTAGGTCATTTCAATAGATGTGACACAGAGACTGTTACTCTTTCTCCACTCAATTCAATGTACACACTACTGCCATATTAGCCCTCTTAATTTGCTGCTGAAGAACCTGCAGGGGATCCCTATGGCATGACAGATGGAGTTCAAGAACTGCTGCCTGATCATTAAGCCACATCATTAACTCAGCCACTGACTCCTATACTCTAAGCTCTCTCTCAGTTACTCCATCGCACACTGTTAATGGTTGCCTCTAATTTTGGCATATTCTTATGCCTGTCTTCTTGCTTTCTACTGATTCAATCTTTATGCATCTCCTATGACTCAGTTCAAATGTTCTCTTTTCAGGATAACCTTACTTGAGCACCTCCACCAAGTGCTATCTTCTTGTCTTTTGAACTTGCATTTTACTTACTATCATTTTCACTCATTTATGAGAATCCTTAGCTCTTTTTTTAGTTGTCGCTCCTTGAGGGTAGTGCTGCTCCTTCGTGCATCAGTGTTCCCTCATAGTGGCTCACACAGAATCTTTCATGTGGATGATACTCAATATTTAGTGAGTGAATCAATTATTCATTGTTACGGAAGAGTCAGCAAAGTAACCATTATAGTGATCCCTTAATGAAGATGATTTATAAGAGTTTGCAGAGAAGCAGGCCAGGAGAAATGGAGTTTTTCTTGATAAGGAGAAACTAACTCTGAATATATTTATCAATAGGCTTGAACTTCATTCTCTTATTCATTTATCTGAACGTATTGATGAGTTTGCAGATACCTGTAGAAACTTTTGTTGTATATATGTCACTAATAGTTGGTTAAAGAAGTTAAGAATTACCTATTTTATTTGCAAATCTTTAGCAAATCTATACTGGAGAAAATTGGCCTAATGATTGAATCGCTTCATGGAAAATTATATAGTCGTGAAAAACTTGAACTTCATAGTTTGCAGTAACATAGAAAATGTTTGCATGATGCCAAGTGAAAAACATAGGATAAAAATTATATATATACTATAATTTGACTGTGTTTTAAAATATATATGCATAAGAAAAGATTGAGAGAAAGATAGACTGAATGCTAAAATCTTCATGGGTAAGTTTTCTGGCATAACTATGGGTGCTTATTTCCTCTTATAGTATTTTGCATATTACAAGTTTTCTCTAGTGAATTTAGTAGATGTGTATGAAAAGGGAAGAATTACATAGGAAAGGAAAAATGCCTGATAGAATGAACTCTAATTCACTGATAGCTATTGATAGGTTGGTTAGTCCACTGACTTGGAATGGAGAACCGAGGATGGTATATAGGGAGGAGTACAAGATGCTGCATTAAATCCAATTTTAATTAGATTAGTCATTGATATATCTCAGTAAGGAATTTATATCTCATTGATTGTAAATCATCTATATAAAATATATGTATTTATTTTAGATTGGAAAATATAGTTTATTTAAAAAGCAAATTAGAGAGAGAGAAGGGAGAGGAGATTCACCTTTCCAAGGTCGGAGAGGGGACCAAAGTTTAGAAAACATGGCGGCGGCCATAGCTCAGAGAGCACATGGTCACACCAAAGTTTAGTAAAGCAATGACCTTAAAATATATTTTGACAAGTGTTAAGTTTTGTGGGACGTTTGGGAAATATTGAGTTCTCCCCAAAATCGAATTACTCTATTTGATGCTGTAGGAAAATGTGCATTAAATTCAGATGCAAGTTTTTATAACTATCCAGAATTATATGCAGCAGAGTGGATAACTAATGTCACGCCTTTCTAGAGGACTATGCTCTATAATTTGAGAATACAAGAAAACCTAACTCCAGCCCATGCTAACAAGGTGCACTTTACTCTGTTGTGGCCTAGCTTTCAAATTTGCTTTCATAGATTTTGGATTACATGGTTGTTGATGATGAATTGTAGGAAAAATGAACAACTAAACAGCCTAATGCACCTTTTTAGACAAATGAAAGGAAATTAGGTTTCACTTCTAACTGTCATTTTTATTTATGCTAACTTTCTCCCTTTCAAAGGCTCGAATTCACACAAGGGTTATTGAGAACTGAGAAGTGCATGAAAGAATGATCAAATATAACAGAAGTGAGTTCTGAATGCTATGGAAAGAATAAGGCAGTTTTTTAGTATATTAAAGTAGTGTTTCTGCATATGATCAGCAATTCTAATTGTGGTGCTTGACATTCAGTGTTAATCCACCAACTCTAAGGCTTATTAAAAATGGCAGCAGACACATTGGCAGCATAGATGCAGGTCAGAAATTGTCGAAAATAATGAGAGCTTTATGATCCACCATGAAATTGTGGATATTTTAGAAATCTGACTTTTGCTTGGGTCGCACAGGTGTACAATCAATAGCCCACGAATAATGCTCGCAATTGCAGGCAGACCCAGCAGTACATTTCAAAGATCCCAACTGCAGGGGAGAAGAGTCTTCATTTGTTGTGTTGGCCTTTGTTCTCTTTCTTATCTGGATGTGTGGCGCTCCTCTCCACCTACCCCTCAGAATTAGCAATCAAATTAACCATAAAGAATAAATAAATGTTAACCTTGCCTCCTAAAAGAAGGAAGCACATCAAAGACACCATGAAGAGGCTGTAAGAGACCTCCAGTCACTTTGTCATTCCTGAAAGTGTTTGCTGCAAATTCCCTTAAGCAGATGTATAAGGCTGTGGGAGCTATTTATATTTTAGATCCTATATCTAAATCCATCTAGGAGCCACTGCTAAACTCTACCTAATTCTTTAATTATCCAGGTGCCAAGGGAACAAGAGAAATACTCAATAGTGTGGAAGCGGCTGAAGGTGTAAGGGGGATCATCTAATCTGGTGTGGCAATTTTTTCTGCTGCTCACTAAATGAATAAGATCTGAGGAACTCATTCGTATTTCTCAGTAACATCTCTGTGCTTTGTGGCGCATCTGACAAGCAAGTCATTTCACTCCTGCCACCAATGGTGAGCCATCCTAGTGATGCCTACGCCTTCTGTTAAGGAAAAGGAACCATGCAAGGGAAAATTAGTAAACTGAAGCTGACAGGATCATGTCACAAGCACCCATTAATGAACACCACAGAGGATCGCATGCCTCTCATTCATTCGTTTCTTTTGTAATTTATATCTGGTTTTCTACAGATCGGTAGAGGTGTTATATGAATATTTGTTGTGTCACACATTTAGAGAAGCAAATAGGATTGTGTAATAAGTGGGTAAAAGAAAGAAGAGAAAAATGAATTGTAAAGTCATTTCCTTGGGGCAAATATGTCAACAAAGTAAGTGCCTTTTGTGCCGTCATCTGACTACTGGCAATGGATTTCTTTACTTAGAGGGGCTTATAAATAAATATTAATTCCTAGCTATTGTTCTGCTTTATTGTGATGTTCTTTATTCCAATTTTGATGATTTTGCCAAAAAAAATGTATTAAGCTTATCATAAACATTTTTAAAATACGAATATACTTTTAGACCCACAAAGATCTGGGGTATCTAAATAACACTAAGCACTGTATCCTTCACAGATCTGTACAATGATGTTTATACATTTATAAAAACTTTAAAAATTATGTGCAAAGTTGTATAGCTATTGACATTTGCATTTAGTTTTCTGAGACATTTTGAAGACATTTCTCTCACACATAGAAAATCCTGATGGATGCAAAGGAATAATAGATGTAATCATTTATGAGAAGAAGAATAGTTTATACTAGCTGTGGAAGCTAAAGCCCAATAGATTGTACATAGTGAATATATGGCTTTACATAAAGTATTATAATACATTATTTTCCATCTCTTAAAATATCATTTTCTCCTAGCCAAAGGAAAGAGGGTAATGATATTATACTTTTTTTTTTAGTGGTCTAATGTCCAACCACTCCTCACTACTTTGTTGATCAAGCACTACAAAGAATACCAAAGTTACATGGCTTTAAGTTAACTACTGCATATTTTTTGAAACATTAGCGACTCAAAGCCTTTCCACTGCTTGGAATTCATGCCAGAAAAATAGCAAAACTCGTTTCATGCCTAGTTCAGTGACATGCACCTGTAGTTCCAGCTACTCAGGAGGCTAAGGCTGGAGGATCATTTGAGCTCAGGAGTTCAGTTTGAGGCCAGCCAGGGCAACACAGCAGGGTCTTTCTTCCCTCACAGCTCTAAACACAAACAAACAAAACCTCATTTAAATTTGAAGGAGTAATGGTAGGGCAATAGGCTAAAGATGTATATTGGTGATACGTTTTGAAGATCTTGAATGCAAAGCCAGGGCATTAGCGATTTACAGTTAACCAAACACTCCATTTGAATTCTGGCTTTATTGTTAGTTGAGCTCTTCAGCACTCTCAGCAGTAAAATGAGGACAATACTCTCCTTTTAGATTATGATGAAAAGAAGGAAGATATATAATATAAGGTACTATAAGATGAGCTTTGCAGACTGCCTGGCACGTACAAAGAGATTAAGAAATGACACTTATCACTAATGGGAAGACATGGAGGAATTTAGAGCATGAGATTATGTAATCATACCTATAATTTAGGAAGATCACTCTTACAATGGCAGGAGGACAGAGTGGTGGATCCCTGAGGAAGAGAGAAAAGAATTGTAAAGGTTGTTATGATTTTCCAAGCAAATGTATTGAGAGCCTGAAGTAGAGTACAGAAGAATAAATAAATGGTGTTATAAAAGAATAAGACCAGTGAGGTAGTATAACTGATAGGTACATGAGGGAAAAGGAAGAAAAGAAAATGATTTCAAAAACCTTAGTCTAAGGGACTGGAAGGATATTGACACAAATTAGAACACACAGTAAAATAATAAAGTAGAGTTTGGAGTTTCCATTGGGACATTCAGACCAGAATGTCTGGCTGAACCATTGAAAAGGAAGCCCTGTATACAGTGTAAAGTTTGGTTTGGGAGTTGTATACTTGAGAGTCATCTGCACTGAAGTACAGATTGAAGCCCAAAAATATATCATTAATATTGTGGATTTACAGGGGAAAAGAGAATGTCTGAAGTCACAACACAGAGATTGGCAACATTTATAGTGGAGCAGGAAGAAAATCAAACAGAGATGCTAATTGTGTCCTAAGAACCACTGAAGGCATTTCAAGATCGCGGGAGGGAAGCAAGTGAGGGAAAGCAGTGAAGCCAAACAATTCACAATTACATCATCTGTATCCTTGGAAATTTTGGTTTCTATTACAGGAGACTGAGCAATGATAAGGATTGAGTAAGAGGATAAAGGTATAAATTAATGCTTCAAGAAATATGGTTGAAATCAAGAAATGTTTATGTTTTGGGAAGGTTTAATTCATGTATTTTACTGGAAGGTTCAATCCCACTTGATGAACTGTTTTGAAGTCTTTTTGGAATAAGTTGTCAGTGATTTTATTTGTCTTAGTTTCCCTTCTTTCTGAATTCTCAGATGACTACATATATAAAGGTCAGGATGTGTTTTGCATAATACAGGTATACACACAAGAGACCTCACCTTAATAAGTGTGCTTTTCTCTAGTCATTTGTCTCTCTTATTGACCTCATGATTATTTCAGAATCTTCACATTTCTCCTAACTCCTCCTCCTTCTCTTCATTCCTGTTAGTCTACTTCAGTGAGAAAACAGAAGCCATCAGAGGTGCTGAATCTTTCAACTTTCCACCATCAGATCTAAAACTACGTGTTCTGAATCCCCTGGATTTCCTTTCCTCTTTTGACAGTGAGAAGGGGGGAGGCTGATCCCTTCACCTACTGCACTGGATTTCTCTCCTCCCTCTTTCTCAAGAACTTGGTGCCATTAATCATCTCCTCACCTCACATATATCTTCTTTCTCTCTGTCTTCCTAACAGTCATCAAACAGGCTCAAGTCTCAGCCAAACATTTGTAAAGCTCTTCCTTTACCTGTCTCCCTCCAGATTCTTAGGAATGTCAATGTCAAAACTTCATAAACCTTGGCCAGTCTTCAACATGTGGTCCTCTCCTTGCCTCCTGCCTTTGCAAATATCCTCTACCCTGATGTCATTCCCGCCTCTCAACTCTGCTCTCCACCCTAAGCTTCTTTAAACTCATCTTTTCAGTCTCAAATATCACTTCTTAAGAGTAGTCTTTCTTCAACCCTATCCTAGGCACTCTTCTTGATTATAGGTATTTCCTTCTTGTCACATCTGGAGCTCCTTTCCTAAGAGACTGTGAATTCCACAAGGGAGAGATAATGCGTCATGTTAATTCTTATATGATAAATATTGTGTACAGCCTGGGATAGCATAAGCCCTCAGAACATTTTTGTTGAATGTTCATTGCAGATTCTCATTAACGCATAGATTCCCTAGCACATTTATTATAATGTAATTTACCAAAAGAATAGATTTACATTCAATGGATTTTTACATTAATTGATTTCTATACATTGATTTTAGCAGTGAAGTGAGGAATATTTTCATATGAAATCATATTTTCCCACTAAGAACAATTATACTTTCAAATATATTTTCACTGAAAAATGTTGACCTCAACATATGATAAAACTATCATTAACATTTCTGTGCTTACTTCGACAAATATTATCTCTTTGCCATATGTGTTTAAATTTGCAGTTTGTGTATTTAATTCTCCTATACCACTAATAACTTAGCCAACCAAACACGTAATTCGTAAGTGTATACATACTGAACTACAGGACAGAATTATTTCATAGTCCATTGAGGATTTTCAGTGATCTTATAACACACTCACTCATGGATTGAGAGTATCAATGACAGTCTTCATGCCAAGTTTTTTTTGGTTTTTTGTGTTTTTTTTAGCAGAAGACCTCAACTAGAAGAGTCAAAAAATACTAGAAAGAAAGGAGTGTGGTGATAGGAGGTTCCTGAAGTGACAGAGAAAAGACCTTGGCCCTCAATCTAACAGTCACGATGATTAGCTGTGTGACCTTGGATAAGTCATTTATTCTCCTTGAATCGATTTTATTTGTGAAAATAGTGTAAATACCTAAATTTTAAGAGAATAAATTTGCCCGAAAAGTGTATTGTGCATGTAAATATGCATTTGCTAAGCATTGTGAGGGATAGTGAGAAGACAGACACAGTCCTCACACACAAATATGTATCTTCTTCAAATGGGCATAAACCAAAACTTTCTGAAATTAAATGAAAACATGCTGTTTTATTTGAGACAATTAAGTACCTAATGAGCAGAAAAGACCATCCATGCTATACAGTTTAGAGCAAAGTATAATTTCTCATTAAATGGTAGGCCCTTTTCCCTGTCAATATAATAATAATAAGATTGAGGGGGGAAAAAAACATCTAATTATGTGCTTGCATGTAGAAGCTACCTAACTCATGAGTATGCATTGAATAAACAAATGAAATATCAGATGAATCAATTAGGTGAATTTGGTTGTGTAAATATTGATTCCACCTGCATAAATATTTTTAAGCGTTCCATATGTGTGTGTGTGTGTGTGTGTGTATAAGCATATATATATATATATTTATGCCTATGTGTATACAGTTGACCCTTGAACAACATTAGTTTGAACTGCCCAGGTCCACTTATACATGTATCTTTTCTCTACTTCTTCCACCCCCGAGACAGCAATACCAACCCCTCATTTTCCTCCTCCTCCTTGGCCTACTCAATGTGAAGATGAGTAGGATGAAGACCTTGATAATGAGTCACTTCAAGATACTAAAATGTTCTCTTCTTTATGATTTTCCTAATAACATTTTCTTTCTTCTAGCTTATTTTTATTGTAAGAATCTGTGTTATATAATACATATAACATACAAAGTGTACTTAATCAACTGTTTATGTTATTAGTAAAGCTTTTGTTTAGCAGTAGGCCCTTTATAGTTATGTTTTGGAGGAGTCAAAAGTTATACTTGAGTTTTTGACTGTGCAGGAGTGGGGTCAGTGCCTCCAAACCCCGCATTGTTCAAGAGTCAACATATATGTCTATACAAACAACTATGTACTTGTGTATGTGTATGAGTGTATCTTTTCATAAATATATAAGGTTAGCAGTTCACATAGGACAAAAACTTAACTATTCGAGAAATATTGCTAACCTTATTAACTGCATGTCATATAGTAGAAATATAGTGGATTTTTTTCTCTTCTACCCCACCCCAAAATACCTTCCAAATGAATTAAAGTCTAAATGATGTATTTTATAAATTTAAAATATGTATGGATATTTATATCTAGTTGGGTGAGAATACATTTTCTAAATTCGACCTAAAACCAAAGGTAGAAGCCAGAAAGGAAAATATTTATAGACATGGTTATATAGAAATTTAAACTCTGTTACATTAAAAACATTCATAAGAAATATGCAGGTGACAAACTAGAGACATTTTTCTTTTTTTTTTTTTTTTTTTTTTTTTTTTAATTAATCAGTATTTTTATTATAGTTTTGTGGGGTACAGTTAAGGATTAGGGGTACAATTACGTTTCATTCAAACACCCTGTTGATAAGAGGTGTTTTCCCAGCCCCAGACAGATATTTGCTACTGTTAATCCCCTCCCCCTCCCCCCCATAGTTTCCCAGAACCGTCAGTCATTTTGTTATAGTATTACATTGGATGTTCAAGGTCCATTATATGAGTGAGAACATGTGATATTCTGATCTTTGTTTCTGTGTGAGGTCACTCAGTATTATAGACTCTAGTTCCATCCAGGGTTGCTGCAAAATTCATGATTTTGTTCTTTTTTATGGCTGTGTAGTATTCCATCGTGTATATGTACCAAATTTTTTTAATCCAGTCCTCTTTTGATGGGCAGCATGG